>NW_017299212.1:141561-156168 GCF_001594075.2 Trachymyrmex cornetzi
GGAGCCGGTGCGATATCGGCAACCTTACCCTATATATGATATACAAATTTAACTAGAAAAAATTCATGAATTCTAGTTGGCATTCTAACAATTTTTATTTAAGCATTTGATTAAAAAATATTTTTATTTGGTAGACACATTGTATAAACTATAACATTTAAGTATAAATATAAAATTTGAAATTTTTTAATGAATATGTGAATTTTAATGTTACAACAATAACCGACGATTAAAATATTTTTTAATCTGATAAATATTATGAATATCAAAATAATTAAATTAATGAATAGTAAAACTTGCACGCGTATTTTTATCAAATTAGAATAACTTTTCTTTTTAAAAAATTTAACTTTTACACTATATTATTTTATAATATATCCTATTAGCTCATTGTTAGTCCAATCTTAATGTATCCTATTATATAATCCTATTAACCAATCTTAATATATGTATTCTATTAATTCAATTGTTAGTCTAATCTCAAATAAAAAAATTATCGAGAGATCAATGTAATTTGTCAAACTATAGATGTTTTTAGATTGAAATCAGTTAGTTAAAATCTCGATAATTTTAGACCGAAAAAATTGTAGAGCAACATTTTATTAGGTATAAGCCAGAATGGATGTACGTCTTGAATGGATGGAATTGCGTTCTGTTTTAATTATAATTATCTTTTGTTACATTTAATCTCAAACGGAAGCAGTAATTTTGTTAATTGCTTTAATTGAAGTCACATCCAATTGAAAAAGTAATACATACGTGACCAGCTAGGTAACTTTAGCGCTCCAATTTTAATCACGTCGGTGCGGAGTAAAATTTACTGAATGCGTTGTATCGCTAGACATTCAATTAAACAATTTATGGTAATTTTCCAAATCAAAATGGATTTACTACTTTCGTTTGTAATTGCACAATAATTCCTGATATTAGATTATATTTGATTTGATAAATTAAAAAAGTTATTCGAGATCACAGATCGACTTTAAGTTCGATGAAGAATTTATAACAAAAGATATTTTTTACCCCGATCCTGAATATATTTCTTTTGTACATGCGACGCCAAGTTCTTCATCTAACAATAAGAAAGATCTGTGTATAAACGGTGTTTGAAATGTAAATTTAATTGAAACGTATACGCGTCCGGCGCGTATAACCCACTGGGAGTTATCATCTCGTCCGAGGCATTGTTCTCGATTTTAAGCCGTCCTGAATAACAGGCGCCTGTAAGTGCCCTATGATTTACGATCGACCCAAGCCGATCGGATCGTGCGCGCAAATCGGCGCGCGGTATCCTTCCGAAAATTACAGCGTCTCGGTATCCGCCATTCGTCATATCGCGATTAAGACAACGGCGATACAACGATTTGATCTTTTCAATTAACAAACTCCACGGTTTTTCGAACTCGCTCGAAGATGAAGAGATAGAGATGAAGAGATAGAGAGGGAGAGGGTGTTGCGTTATCTGGTCCAGACATTCCTGAAACGGCCGCAGGCTAGGTATGTACGCTATGCATGTCCGATAAACGTTTAAGACATTCCCTCCCTTTGCTTCAGAATCCCTCTCCAGCCTCTCCTTTACGTCAGACCTACGAACACTTTTTGTATAGTCTTCCCTCCATCGTCTTCCCGCCACTATCGGGTCGTATTATGCGCTGTCACGTCTTAATAAATTTACGACCTGGATCTGATTGCCTTCAGCCAAAGTCGTTGCCAATTTTAATATTAACCGGCGGGACGCGCGAAAGAGCGTGTCAAAAGTGGCGATATCTTAGCAAGGAATTACACGTCATAAATTTATGACGCTTATTATCGGTAACGGTACACGTATAACACAGATTCCAAAGAAATTAATCATACAAGATAGGTATAATGAATGAACCAAAATTATATAATATGAACAAATTATGCTGTCGATTTAAGATTACAAATTACTGAAAAAGAAAAATCTCTACTGTTGTGCTTGTTTAATATTTTTGCATAAGAGAGAGCATTATTTTATTATACGGTTGAGAAACATTATTTTCACGTTTTCGAGATTTACACTTGAAATCTTCTCAATTTATAACACTGATGTTATATTTTACAACTGATATTCGAGATTATGAACAATCGACGTTTGTTGTCACATTGTAATTGCCGACAGAAAATTTCTATTGATATGGCTTAATATCTCTTACAAATAAATTAATGTAACGCAATTCTCTCTCTAATGGTAAAACGTTTAAACATTTATTCTCGGCTCGTCACGCGTTCTTGAATGTTGTTTTTAAATCGAGGTAGAAAAATTGATGATTTACTGTGGAATCAATAGCAACAACAAAATACCCGCGGATATAGTTATTAATAAAATTACTCTTGTGTATGGCCGCATATTTGATGCTATTCACGTATATGTTCCATATATATATATTATATAAATACAACACATGCAAGAACACACATATATACACGTATATACACGTATATACACGCGCGTAAAACCCACGTAACCGACCTACCTCGTGACGACCCGCTTTTTATGCGCTAATCCACGGGGATCGATCGTTTAATCTGGATTAGAGTCGCGGGTGACGCGGGCTGAATAAGTAATCGGGCGCCAACTCTGCCGGATGTAATTTAATTCGTACGTACTCGTCTTCCTGCCATGGCTTCTCGTTCTCTCGCTTCACCATCCTGTGAATGTTCTTCTCCATTCTCCCTTGAAGCGTCTCGAACTTAATTGGCCCACGATAATTCGCCGCGGCCCTTCTACTGACTTACCGTCATAGCAAAATCCGGCAAACATAATTACCGTAGTATTGAGAAGAGTAACCTTGCTGCATAAATTATTAACGTTCCCACTATGCTTCCGCAAATTACATCAGTTAACGTAACAATGATTTTAAGTTTTTATATCAACGTCTCATCAGGAAAAAAGTTAATTCTTTCGCAACATGTAACATGAATATATAATTCTAATAATAATTTTACTTTATATCGCTTTACAATATCGTATTTTGATTGATTTATAAGTACGTATTAAGAAGGCTCTTCAGTTTTTTTGTATAATATAAGAATTTTATCAAATATTGAGAATAAGTTTGTAATTTAATATGTATAGGCATTCCTGAATTTTTTCAGATTTTTGGACTATATAATTTTCTTTAAATAATTTTCTTTTAAATTTTTTTTAATAATTTTCTAAAATAACTTAAATTCTTATGAGAAAGATGATTTTAAATAATTTGATTTAACAATTTAAAAAAATGAAATTTTATCATATCATTTTTGTGTAGGAGTATGAAATGTTCATCAATTCTCTTTAAATATGACACACTAATGAAATATGATAACATCGTTCCCATTAGAATTGTCAATATTTATAAAATTAAATTTAGATAAAAACATTATAAATTATTTTTTTCAATATTTTTCATATAAATATTCATTTTTATTATAAAAAAATATTTTTAATAACAAATTATAGTTTCACTGCTTTTAAATTTTATTCATTATTTATTTTTTAGAAGATGGCATGGCATTTTGCATCTTTTGTGCTTTCGTGTTAAGGAAAGTCACATGACTCTCTTCTAATTTTTTTAAGCTATAGAGAATTTTCTTAAATTATGCGTGTATCACTTATCAGTTTAAAGTAAAGCAAAATAGAGATAAATTTAAAAAAGATCGCGAGAAAAATATATAATTTAATCTATCCAATCATTTTATCAATAATGAATAGTCCAGATTTAAAATTTTTCAATTCTTATTCAAAGATATAAAAAAAACGCGAAAATAAAATTGTTTTATATCAAAACGATCCTGGAAAATCGTATTTAAAAAAGATTAATAAAGAGAGTGTAACGGTTGCTGATATCGGATTGATTTTCTTCTTATATATACCCTCCGATATATCGAACATATTGATCCTGCGGATCAAAGTATAGATGCACACACGCGTGTATCTTTGCTCGAATGTAGCGAAGTGCGTATTATCTTTACTCAAATAACAGGATGACGATGGAAAGACAACGTCTGCAGGCGTAAGATAAATTTGTTCTCGGTCGATGTGTTAAAACGAGATCCCTTTGACCGGATGACGTTGCTCGATGCTACACAACGCAATATAGCTCACAATGTCGCGACGAGTGATGGTGAAAAAGCGAAATTGCTGATCGATACATAGCGACGAACTCGACACAGCATCATATGTCAGATCACTTTTATTAACGAGCACCACAATGCGAACCGATCAGCGATCACGATTGCTCGCGCGTGTTAATGAAGTACGAATTGCATCAAATTATATGTAATCGATGAGCTAGAGTGCAACACATCGACGCGATGTCGTTAGATTCCTCGCAATTAATATAATACGCAGTGATGAACGTTGCGCATTCGTTATCGTGTTACACTAACGTAGTCAACGTGAATACGACAGATTAGGTGACGTAATACGGCGGCAGCAGTACGTTCGAGAAATGTTAGGGTACATTAAGCTCGTTCTACAATCATATAAGCTCGTTCTACAATCATATAAAGTCGTTATAGTTGTAAGAATTGACCAATCAAGTGGAGTATGAGAAGAATATTCTATCGTGATTGGTCAATTCTTGCAACTACAACCACTTACAGCTATACACTCAGAAAAAAGTTTTATTGATATGTGATCAACAAAAAGCTTTTCGTTGTCCTAACCAAAATTTGGTTATGCTAATCAAATTTTTGTTAGGATAACATAAAAGTTTTGGTTAGTCACATATTCTAACAAAAACTTTGGTTAGAATATAAAGGTTTGTGTTGGTCACATATCAACAAAACTTTTTTCCGAGTGTACGCTTATGCTATTGTAGAATAGGCTTTAAGTGCTATGAATGTTTTGATCTTTACTGAATATATCTCGTAAGTACATTTTTGTAAAAGACATATTTAGATGTTTATACATCGTAAATGTAAAACAAAGAAAAGCAACTTTGAACAATAAATGCTTTCCATTTGATAACACAAGTGTCGTTTTACCTTTGTTATTCATTGGAATGCCAAGAAAGTTAAAATGATGTTTGTATCGACTTGTGTCACTACATGAAGAACATCTAATTACGTCATATAAAATAATAAATTTAACAAAATAAAATAAATAGTATTTAATATTATGATATATTTTTAAAAATGAGGTTGTAGATTAAATAAAAATTCAAATGTTTTTGAATGAACTTATTTTATTGTCAATAGAATAATTTTATTTAATACAGATACTGATAAATGTATTACGATAGTATAGAAGAGTGATTTTATTACATTAAACAATAAGAATCTTATTTTAGACCGTACATGTGAGAACACAATCAATACTAGAAATTAAAATACCTATAATGATCGAAGCTGAATCTTTAATGTTTAAATAATTCAATGTGAATTATATACATACTATACATGTATGTATATGTACATGCATATATACCATATTTGTAGTCATTCGAACTGCGCGACGAATTGGTTTTCCGAATTTTTAATGCAATTAAACTACTATAATAATAGCACAAATTAAATTAAATTAATAAGCAATTTTTAAGAATTCGATGCTCAATCAGTTATCATATTAGAAAAATGTTAATGTGCTGAAAAACTAAATAAATTTATTTAATTTCCAATATGATGCCGGATTAAACATCGAATTATTAAAAATTGCTTATCAATTTAATTTAATTTGTAATATTATTACAGTAGTTTAATTGCGTTGATAAATTCGAAAAATCAATTCGGCGCACAGTTCGAATGACTATAAATATGGTATATATGCTTGTACATATACATATAGTGTATATATAATTCACATTGAATTATTTAAGCATTAAAGATGGTTTCGACCGTTATAGACATTTTAATTTCTAGTATACATTTATTACATTAATTTATCTTAAAAATATTCTTCAAGGTACCCTATGTTCTTTGTCACGTGAAATATCTCAAATATATCATAATTTCTTAGCAAGATTCCCGGACGATATTACTAGCGATTTGTACAAATACGATATGTATAATCTCTTATCGATTTAATAAATTAATTCTTGGCTGGCAGTGACTGATTGTAAGTCATTTGAAATCTAATCGATATTAGTTTTTAAAAATTATTTATATCTCCTCTTCATGTCATATAAAAAATCAAACTCAAAAACTGCTTTTTCCTACTATTATATCTAATATATATTTATATGCGAAGTGATCACTTTTTAATTATACAATATCATACGAGTCAAAAATGACACAGTCCTCCTCGGTTTTTTATTATCTGATTAATTTGTGGTTTAATTTTAACTTCACGATAATGTAAAAATTGTATTTATCTAGCTATGATTAATCGCTAATGGTATTTTACTGGTGACTTTAAAAGTTATTCACTACCATCAATGATTGAATATCAATTTAATGATTAACCATAGATAGAAGAGAGAGAGAGATAGAATACAACTTTTACATTATCATCAGATTAAGGGGGATGCTAAACTGATTACCGAACTTGATCGAGGTCGATAGTACAGACTTTTTTAATTCCAAATTCGATAATAGTGGTAACATCTTTGATTCATTTCTTACATTATATTATATAATATATATCATTTGTCTTACTCAAACGCATACATCTGTTCTTATTTAACATATGCCAGCACCATGTATCGCAAGACCGCGCAACTACTGCTACACGGAATTTCGGCTCTATTGACAGTCCCAGTCTTCGCAAAAGCACCTGTATACCGTACTTTCCATTCGGTGAGACGATACTTTTTTTCTAGATTTTCAATCTTAGTTCTACAAACTCGGTATCATTCGTTCCAATAATGTAATCTCAGCTGCACTTATTTTCAAGATATGGACTCTAAAACTCTTATATCAAGCAAATATATATCTGAGGTGACAGCTGTACGAGCCAAAAGTAAGTGAATTTTTTAACTTTTTTTCGATTTTCTCACAAAATCCAGTACAGCTAAGGTCCTACTTGTGCGTACTTTAATTTATGTAATAATACTTTTGCAATCCGTAAATTCAATTCGGAGATTTTTCACCGAATGGAAATGTGGGTAAAACAGAAGGCTTTAACATTGCCTTAAGTCTAATCACAAGTTAACCAGCAAATGAAAAACCGGACCTAAGAGTACGTCTTCCGAAGATTAAATGAAAAAAAATAAAACGCATTCAAGAGAAAAATATAAGAAAACATTGTTATTAATTTTTCGACAGATATTTGAGAAATGGCATGATGGGCGTCTTGTTTCTTGCACAACTTTTAACTCGATCCAATTTCGGATGTTTCTTAACGCGGACATGAATTATGTCCGTGTTCTTTCTCTGTTAGTACGACAATGCGGATTTCGGGATGGTCAACTTCCGACAAAGGCAACCAAACCGTCGTTCTCGCCTTCGTTTGTCGTCGTCGACAATAAGTTCGCACTAGCGGAACGCGTCTGGACGTAGGCCAACTACTTTTATGGGTTCGTACTGGCAACAACGTGCTTGTAGTAAAAGGAGTGTTCGCATCGACAACATGATTTGCCCGCGTTCGACCGTTAAAGATATACGGCGTGACTCGCGAAACCGATCCAACTTGCGCATCCCACATAAACTATTAGAGATAGCGAAACTGCGAGGGGGTTGATCGACGCGCATGACTGCAAAACCAATGTATATACATTGTATACATTACATAGAATCCAAAGAAGAAAGACAAAAAGAAAGTGAAAAGAGAAACAACGAATGTAACGGAGATATAGTCTTTAATATGTTTGAAAAGAATCTTGTTAAATTAAAGTATAAAAAATTTAAAACTGGCAAAGCTGTACGGTATCGCATCTCAAAACATTGCTAAAAGTATAACAATTTCGTAAATTATTCTATTATTAAGTCTGAATATCTGTGTAAAATTTGAGTACAGTTCTCTTATTGAATTAAATTATTTAATTTTTTTGTTAGAGAGAGAGAGAGAGAGAGAGAGAGAGAGAGAGAGAGAAAGTCTTGATTCTTATGTAAAATCTTATGTTAAATAAAATATTTTGTAGTACTTATTTGTAAATTTGATGAGAAAGTAACATTAAGAATTAAATCAAATTTTTAACTGATATATATTATATAATAATTAATATAATTTTATACCGATTAAACAGTAATAAATATTTATGCAAAAGTTTATTTAGATTCACTTATTCGTTTAAAGATTATTGACCTAAAACTGCCGAAAAATATAGTCATTTTGCTCTATAAAACCATTATAAGTAAAATTATTTGTTGTTTTGTCTTTTGTTAATTTCAAAGCATATTCACGGGCTATATACATGTATAATATCATCAAAATATTTGGAATGATATTGGCTGATATTAGCTTATTCTGACTGACCGACTGATATTTTTAGTTGATATCGTATAACCAAAATATCCTTAAAACACTAAATTAACTGGCATTAATGATATTTAATTAATAAGATTAAAATGTTAATCGGACTCTAAGATATTATACATACCTATAATAAAGAATTTTGTTAATATTGATTCGAATTGTTTGCAAAATTATTGATTTAATTGCTTAATTATTCATAATACGAATTAAATATTCAATTTTTATTAGCGTTTTGTGTTAAATTAAAAAAAAAATAAATAAACTAGAGCTTTCTATTGTTCTATTTTTAGTGTGGTACAAAAATATTTAATATACATGTACAGAAATAAGGTGGATAAATTCAAAATTAACAAATGGAGAAGAAGACATTAAAAAAAACTAATGCCTATGTGACTTGAAAATTATGTTTGGTCAATAAAGAGTAAGTATCTTTCTAATTGTAAGAGTAAATCTCTTTAGCCTTGACAACGTAACATGATTTTTTAAGATTAGTGTAAAGTATTTGTTAGTAGAAGATCTTAAGAAATTAATCTATGTTAATTTTTTCTTCCCCTTAGTAAAAAATTGTTAGTTTTAATTATGAATCTTTTGAGGAGATGTATTTAAAATTGCAGTAATATATTATATACAATTATACTCGTAAATAACTGGCCGATAATGTCTATGTATATCAGTTTGTAGTATTCCAAATTTCTACAGATTAGCAATTCTACAGATCAATACCCAGTGAATTAAGCACGAGGTATCTGAGATTTTACAGTTACATTACATTCACCACAATTTTTTATAATGCATTACGTTTCAAAGTAGAGCGCAAAACATCATTCGTTCGATTGCGAGTCTTTTTCCGTGCATTGGTGAACGCGCATGATTCTCTATGGAAATCGATATGGCCTTATCACGTTCCTCAGTATCCAAATCTCAATGCGACTCGAATCGGAACGAAATTCACTTATCATCGAGTCACGTTCGTGGGAAAATCTCAATGCTAGCAGCGCGCATTCGGACAAAGCAAAATCGAGACGAAGTACCGTGTACCCATGCCCGTCCGCCCGCTTGTCGAATCAAAGCGCAACAAACGAGCAACACGAGCTCGCATGCAAAACAACACGCCGAGGCGTGCCCGCCCGTTCGCCACGTCGTAATCCCTCACCGTGCAAATCGACGAATCGATCCACTTTGGGCTCACACGAGTCCTCGCATTCGCGCGCGGAATCCCGCCGAGAGGCTCAGCTCTACCGCCAGCAGTTGGGAAAAAGAGAGTATAGAGAGGACGAGAAAGAGAGAAGATTGTACCGCAGGAGGGGTTGATGGGGAAAAGAGACCGAGTAGTGTGTCACTGAGAGTACGATCAAGCGGCACTTCCGCTCTGGGAATTCTCGATATCTGAAGTTGAGATCGCAAATATCGAATGCGGAAAATCGCTGCTGAGAGAAGGTGCTGCGAGGAAGCGAAGGGGGTGGCTGCAAGAAGGGGGAAGAGGAGCGGACGATCGAAGAAAAATTGTGGCGAACGATGGGGAGGTAAAAGCGACGAGTTCTTCCTTTTCGCTTCCTGCCTTCCAATGCTACTGGGTGTCCCAACGACGGCACAACGGGAGATACTTGCATCGCGTCGACGATACTGTGAAAAAAAATATATTGACGCAAAAAATGTTTCGTTCTATTAAGAGCGTTGAAAAAATTGATAAGAATGAGAAAAACTATTTTTTAAAAACCGAGCTCCTTTATATCGTATATAACATATTACTAACAGTGCTTAAATAATTAATATCTTTTCCATTTCTATAAATTAAGAAAATTCGCTAATTAATATTGCGAAATGAACATAAATTCGTATGAATAACCGAATGATGTTTTATTTTTAAAAATATCGATATCTTTTGTAATGGAAAATAACACCGCATTATACATATATGTAGTTAGTGCTCTACAACTCATGTCCCTTTTTTTACCAATGTATTATATAAAATTAATTTACTCTTTATTCTTTTCTAATTCTTAGAATTAGAGAAAGATAAAAAGTAAGTGAAGTTAAAGCAAGATTACAGTTAATTTAGATTAATAGAAACAGGCATTACGGACTTAATGACAAATCTACATTGGTTATAGAAACAGGCATCACAGACTTAATGATAAATTTTTCGAATTGGTGTATAGATAAATAATAACGATAGAATCGCCATTGATTGTTAACACGACGTTGGCTTCCGGAACACCCCGTGTATGTACCGCGATGGTGACCGTCGCGAGGATGACAGAGAGAAAACGGAGCGAGCGTTGCACGCGGGGTTTCGGTAGGAAACGGAGGAAATATCAGCGAGATAGGTACAAATACGGTGCTATATATGACAGTTTGATGTATAGTTGAATTTTTATGCCGGCGAGAGATGTTATTGCCGCGTCACAGGATGAATCTCCGATACGTCGGGCCGAGGCTGCGAGGAAAGTTGGCAGTGGAATCGATATCCCATGATTTATGCCTAGATTGAGTTTTTCCGGCGTTACCACGGCTACTTCCATCGGTTTCTCTCTCTCTCTCTCTCTCGCCTTCCTATTTCTTTCTCTTTTTTTCACGATTGAGATTTGCTGAAAAATCCTTAGCATGTCTCACCACAGATCGTGAAATCGTACGTTTTTTTATATCAATGGGGACAACTCGCGATCTGATTTTTTTTACAATAAGCACTTACGAAAGGACATGTAATGATATTTTCACTTGCAAAGATATTTTCGAAGTCATCGCATGTTAGAAATACTTCTGTAAAAAGAACTTATTGATATCCATCCTTTGTGTAACAACCAGAGAATAGATATTCAAGTAAAGAGGTTAATGTAATATAAATGTTTATATATATAAATGCATTATCGTAGGTCGTAAAATTCCTTGTATATAATTTATCATAAAACACCACGTTAGCACCTATAATGACTTATACAACATCTATATAATCTCGATTTATGCGGTTTATCCATCTCCGATATGAAAGCGTTCTCTGATAGAGCATCAACTAATTTCGAAACGGCAATTACGTTTCACGTCGAAACTGTTGACGAAATAAAATAGGATAGAAGCAAGATAGCTCTCGTCTGAGAGATTCGTACTTTATTCCGAAACAGGTTATATATCAATTATCGGTGTTGCACAATTCATGGTTTCGCAAAGTGTCTTGTTTAACACTACAACAATAAATAGATCTTTTTGTAAATAGCCTGGGAAAGAATAGCCGAACAATCGATAGTACTTGGACAGTATAAATCCTGCCTTATCGCGATGTATACTTTTCGCTCGCGGGCTACAACCAGGTTGTATACACCATGGCAGGTGTGGAGGAGAAATTCGAGAGAGACTTTATCAAGCACTCTCGATATCCGAAATCAGGGATCGCGTATGCAGATTTATGAAAAAAGAAAGCCCCCAGCGTGCTTCGTCTGCGTACCGCACCGCGACTTATCTCGCATACGAAAAATACGTGCTCGATCAATGCAATGGCCATCGACAAGGTTCGCATGCATATATCTCGCGCGAAGGTAGAAAAAGATTGAAAATCGTTTACTCGTTGATAATAGATCGTTTAACATGTTAACTGCAGCGACGAAATAGCTTACGGAAGCACTGGCTCTGCGTGAAGATTAATACGAAACTATAAATCGTGAGATATCGTTTCCATTTTTTTGAAGAATTACACATGAATTATTGCCATCGTAAAATAACAATCTAGGAGACTATAATAAGATACATTTCATTAGAACTCTGTACTGTTAAACTCATAATGTCAAATTAAATTGTAAATTCAAGTAATTTTTAATCAGTTTTATAGGTCGCCACTGTTCCTATATTCAACATGTCATTAAATTTAATGGATAATAATTCTAAAATTATAGAGTTAAACAATTTAACTTCAACAAATGTATTGCATTTGATTCAAATTTAATTTATTTACTAAATGCATACGTCAATATGAATTATTTACTTTGACACTATATACAGAAATGGATTAATTAACATCTTGACACACATGAAAATTAAAAATAACAAATAAAGTTATTTAATTTATCGGATTGAGCTTCTATTGCCCCTTTGATATCTACTAGTGTAGATATATTACGTAATTTTTATTAGACATAATTTTATTATTATTTATTTTGTATACTTAAAACTTTTATAGGTTTGTCATTGCAAGTTCAGAAGTACTAATATAGGATAACTCCGATAAATACGCCGCGCTGGGATTTACGCCGCAGAAAAAATAGAAGGAGTGGCGGTAATTTTCCCGCAACTATTCTGTTATATGCCTTTATGTTATGTTAGTATTGTATTATGATTTCAGTTTCTTACTATTAATATTAATGAATTTATTGTGAGTTGAATTGATTTGTCACTGTGTTAAGTAGCGCCATCATAAATTATAATCAACATAAAATGATTACTGTAGGGCGTGCAAAAGACTTAGTAGTTATTTCGTGATACATGAGTGTAGAGGAATAGTAAAGTATGTTGTGTGTGTATTAAAATACAAGTACTTTGCTCTTGTATTCTTTCTTTAGTTTGTTGTCTTGTATATCCCACTTGTTTGGGATATATGGCATTTTTAACAGGCGGGAAAATGCTCAAATCATACAAAGTGCGCAGATTGAATTCAGTGCATTAAATACAATAAACGCATTACATGAAATGTGTACCTCGTGTCATAACACTTGTAATACGTCTGGGAAGATTGTAATTATTATTTGTTACTTCATATTTATCATTCTTATTCCTTAATAAAACTTTATAAACGCATTTTATAAGTTATCGTATCATTTTATGTCTTATTTATATGCATTATTTGTAAATTTTTTATGAGCTATACATACCCTTCCCCTCTCCCCCTATTAGTAGCCATATGTCCCACCCTTATGGGATATACGGCAAAAATGCAAGGGTTTAAAAAAGTTCATTTTTTAATACGAAATATAAATATTTCGGATTTCTAATATTTTTTTCATGATAGTAGACAGTACAAAGTTTTCACTGATATAGTTCGTTTACTTTAAACATAGTAAATAATACTTAATAAATTAAGTATCTGGGGATTACATACGCAGTATATAAATTCACATAAGAATCATACAAGCATTAAGATCCAGCTAGACCGTTTAAGACTTTGATTTCTATAATTATTCACATATACGGTTCTATAATAGGAGGGGAGACCGGGGACAAAAGTAACACGGGACAATAGTAACATCGTCAATATTTCTTAAACTATAACAG
Organism: Trachymyrmex cornetzi; assembly: GCF_001594075.2. NCBI lineage: Eukaryota > Metazoa > Arthropoda > Insecta > Hymenoptera > Formicidae > Trachymyrmex > Trachymyrmex cornetzi. Next base: position 155,180 of record NW_017299212.1, read on the forward strand.
ATATATGTATGTGGCCGCGTGGTAAAATTCTATAAACAGATAAGCATTGAATCGTTCGTTACATGCTGATTTTCGCGGAACGTACACGAGTGCAGAAACAGAAATTACTTTTTTCATGCATCAAGTAACTTTTATTACATGCACAAAATTCTAAATATTTTTTTTTCTTTATAACAAAGGTATAATGCATTATCTTAATATATTTTAATGATTATCTGTGTTGATGTTTTTCACATTTGATTTTTATCTAGGTTTTAATTTAAAAAATTTACTATGAATCATAAAATACCATTAGGAAACAATAGTAACATCGATGCCTGGGGTCAGATATTCAATTTTATACTGTAGAATCCGGATTTTGTAAGAAGGACTATTACTTCGGCTTACTTAATAGCATTATCAGCGACTTTTTTATATTTGGCGAATACTTTTTGTAACCGAACCATGGCGTACATCCAGGATTTATTTTTTGACAACTACATCTAATCATTGTTGGATACTCAGCGATATTTGAATGTTTGGCGTAAATCCAGGATCTACCTTCCGTCGACTACATATAACTGAAATCAGGCCTGAACAACGAAGGTCTATTTTTAATAATTTTCATTATACTTCTATAATTAATGATCTATGTTAATCTATTGTAGTCAACCGCTTTCATATACATACTTGTTTATAACTTTGAAAATAAAGGTGGTCGAAACGTTCTTTGATGTAGACATATTTTTATTTTGTTTTCACTTTTATTTTACTTAATGTCAACTGTATCATACGTACATTAAAATTTATTTTGTTTTGGCTCGTAGCTCTTCTGATTTATTTTGTTTTATTTGAATTATTTGAGCCTTTCTTTATTATGTATTTTTATTAATAAAACCAATAAAATAATCATTAATATAATATATTATAGGACCGTACATGTGATAACACAAACTATAGAAATCAAAGCCTTTACACGGTCTAGCTGGATCTTAATGCTTGTATGATTC
>NW_017299212.1:156617-156908 GCF_001594075.2 Trachymyrmex cornetzi
TTTGAATTATTTGAGCCTTTCTTTATTATGTATTTTTATTAATAAAACCAATAAAATAATCATTATTTTATTTATAAATAGTATGGTACAATTGTCCCTCTCTACTGTTACAATCGTCCCAGGGGTTGGGACGGTTGTAACAAAATTCCTCATAGTCTTTAAACAAACATAACTTTTTTTCTAATTAATTTGGAAAATTGAATCAAAGAAAATTTTGTAGCTAAATAAATTCTACATCTAAAGGTATATACTTTTTTTAATGTAAATATTATATTTTAACTGTTATAACAC
>NW_017299212.1:157068-160668 GCF_001594075.2 Trachymyrmex cornetzi
GAGAGAGAGAGAGAGAGAGAGAGAGAGAGTTACCCTATTAATAGATTTGTACGATAATCAAAAAGATTATTTTTTAATAAAATTGTTATATATTTAATACTTAAAAATCAAACAGCAAAGAAACAAATTGTAAAAAGCTAAACAGAAGTAAGTAATACGAATTCTAGAACACTATCACAAAACTGTTGCAAAGGCCTATTTTTTTAAGTTTACATATATTCGTATGTATATACATTCGTATATATAATATATCTAAATAAATTAGCTTATTAAAAATAAAATTAATTAACAATAATGCACCACAATATATAGTTATGTACTCCTTTAATTATTGATAATAATAATAATAATAATGATTGCAATATTAAAAGGCTATAGGAGTCAACGCTGGATGTAATAAGCAATAATTACAACCTTGATCAAATATATTATCTGATACATATATCAACCTCGTACGTTTCGACTCTACTTCGAGTCATCTTCAGCAAATCAGTCATCCATCCATATAATATGAAGAAATATTGTATCGCAAAATAATATCTCCAAACTCCATGCATGCAATGACGTGGCTAATCATGATGTGAGACCCATACTCAAACAGTTACACAGCTGAGTGGTGATGAGTAACTCCAACTAAAATCTTTTATAAAAATTCATTTTAGCACACTGTATAAAGGCTACTCACATGATGATCAGCTCACCTCGCATGTTATCCACACACTTCCCATACAGAGTAAACTTATACAACATTTTAACAAAGAACTCAATGTCTAAACTCGTCAATTTGTTAAAATTTAAATATGAAAAATCTCGAAGAACAACAAGTGTCTTGTCCGTTCTAAGTTCGGTCAAATAATGAAAGATACTTGAAAACATTTCGGTCAAATATGAAACACACCAAATGTAGGTGAAAACAACAAGTCTCATTTATATGAAAGCTTATTAAATATTTTGAAACTTTACTAAAGTATATCTTTAGTTACTCTTTATATTTTCATGCGTTTAATAAATCTATTATTATAGTTACCATTATTAAGAATAGTTAAATTTTTAAAAGTATACCAATAACATAATTTCATTCTTTCCTTATATAATTTAAACTCAATCTAACAAAAGATACCAGTATATTCTATAAGAACGTAAGTCACAATAAATGTAGAGACGTTTCGAAGAGCGCGAAGCCGCGCGAGGTGAGTGAATTGTCGTTATTTTCTCTCCTTACAGCGCGATATTTGTAATCTCGGCTTGATACATTACATGGAATTTCTCCGGGTTGAAAAGCAGCTCGATGGTGGTAGCCAACACGATACTCCGCTGCGTCTGCCTCTTTTTCTGTTTTCCTTCTCTCCGCCACCTTGCTCACAACTCGTCCGCAGTCTTCTTCGATAAACAGAACCATTTCGAGATACCACAGTATCCACATCTTGGTGTTTTCTAATTGAAATGGAAGCTAGAGCTCACCACTGAATAAAATCACATTGTAAAAGACTTTCTCTCGCTACAAGTTTAATATTACGTATACATTAAAATAATACTGCTTAATATTTAGAGATAAAAATAGCAAATCCTTTTACTTTTTAAATATTACAAATATTACAATGCGGTATATAAAATTTCGAAATCTTTTATAAAATTTCAAGACTTGTTAGAAATTATTATACGTTACAGAAATTACCTAATGTGCCTCTCCTTATTTAACTATAACTATAAGCTACACAAAATATTTCTTTATGTATTTTTATTTCCTTAAATCTTTAAAATTAATTATATACAATTAAATTATATAATTCTATGTATCTATATATTTAGTATATTTGATTACACGTATAAAAATTAACTTATAAGTTCTATATCAGTTAATCTGGTACGCAATCAAGTTTTTCAGACTAGTCTTAATACTTTTATTAAATCGTGGGCGTCGAACGATTTCAAATATTCTATAACGAGCCACATTATTTGCAAAATACGATGGATTCACTTCACTGTATTCATTTCACGTACTTCATATTCGGGATGCGACGCAACGCCGGAGGCTTTGTAATCTTTCGAAAGCGGATCGCTCGATCGATTCTCTACCTGAAACGTATGAATCGCCCGTTCGCATCTTGGAACAGTTTTACTCTGGCTGGAAGAAAGATGCAACGACTGTACAGGAAAAAGAAAGAGGCGAAAAAGGAAGAACACAAGAGGCAGCCACGACGGATACGCGAAAGTGTCGCCATTCCAGCTGCACTCCAGCTCGGGGAATTTCACGTAATGCATCGAGAGTCGAGATTGCATGCGTCGAATGGAAAGCGAGGAAAAATAACTTTGTCGTTTTGCCGACTAGATTTGCGCCACTCATGGTATTTGTATTTGTTGCTATTTATTTGTGTTTATTAAGCAAATTGTTGGAGTCATATCGTCATATTTTCAGCAAATTGCATTACTGTTTACCTTGATACTCTCATTGTTCCTTATAAAAGTAACTGGAACATCTTATATATCGTATAACGTAAATTTTTATTGCTAAAGGTACTAATAGAATACAATATTCGTGCAATACTCTAAGTACCGCGAATATATTACTATTATTATCCATTATTGCACTATTAAAGCGCACAGAAATAAATATGTTAAAATAACTAAAATAAATTGTTAAATAATATGATGTAATAGGAATAATATACAATAAAGTAAGAAGAAAATGGGATAAATTACGAAGTATGAGCAGAATGTTCGCAAAAATTGATGCCAAACTTATACAATGTTAACGAAGTCGAGTATAGATGAAAAAAATTTATAAAATTTTATATTCAAAAATGCTTTATTATAAATGCAAACAGAATCTTTACAATTTGTTATATGAGTTATGTGGTTTATATATATACAATATAATGCCCCGTCTTATTTTGGAAGAAATCGAGGGGTCAACCACTACTTAAAAAATGTACAGTGATTGCTAATTATGGCAATACAATATTTTATTACTAGCATTGCTATTGTAATGTTAGTATTGTTTTCGTAGCCAGCAATACTGATTATTCCTAATATTTTTATTTTATTATCAGTATTGTCACAGTATTGTCAGTATTAAATAAATATTTCTGTATTCTCGAACAATACAAAGTGTACAATTGTGACATAAGACGTGTTTAAATCATCTTTTAGATGCAAAAAACGTCTTATGACCCAATTTTAGAAACTTTTGTTGTCTGGATTACTTCTTTTTTCTTCTATTTCTTTATTATTGCTAGTGTTATTGTCAGTATAATTTTAAAAATACGTTTTTGAAGGTATATTTATTTTGTTTATTTAAACACAGAAACAGGAATTTATATTCCAATAACAATTTATTAAAAATTGAAAATTAGTAAAAATTAATGAATTTAGAGTTGAAGAAACAAAATAAATTTATTTTTTTTTTATTTTACATATGAAATGTAATAGATATATTTATATTATACAGTAATATAAAATATAGAATATATACATATAATATATAATATATAATGTAACGTAGAAATAAAAATTGTATATTATATACAGGGTGGACCAAATGAGTCTATAATGGGAAATATCTCGAAATAGAGGCATAATACAAAAAAATACTTCAGACAA
>NW_017299212.1:161041-177940 GCF_001594075.2 Trachymyrmex cornetzi
AAAGTGACTTGACCTTTCAAAGTGACTTGAACCTTTCGTAAAAGCTTGGAATGTCAGTCGACATACTTTCAGCTGTTTTCGCATATTTAACCTTCATTTGACCTTGAAATGACCTTCACAAAAATACCATTTTGTACGTAAAATTTCCTGTTCTTTTCCGGGATAAAAAATAGGGGTTCCCATTTAAAGAAACCATTTTAACTCCGAAATAACCTTGAAAATCGGATTCAAGGTCAAAGTCAATGATACCATTGCGTGTCCCCCTTTGCCCCCTGCAACTTTTGTCTGAAGTATTTTTTTGTATTATGCCTCTATTTCGAGATATTTCCCATTATAGACTCATTTAGTCCACCCTGTATATTATATATGGAATTATATTAATTTAAAAAAGATGGCCATATGGATATGATTACCATAAGCTTCAGAATAACTACAAAAATGCTCTACTTATAAAAATTATTAGAGAAATTACAACCTATAGCCATCTTATCCGTATGGCCATAATATACCCGAGTTTACTCTAAAGTTATATTAAAATAAAAATATAAATTCTTTATAGAGAGAAACGTAATGAATAATAATATAAAATAATAATTAATTATTTTTGAACTTTTTGAATTTTTTTTATTCCTGCACGTACTTTTTTTATTAATTGTGAACGGATTTGTACCATTTAAAGTTATCGGTCCATGTACTACAAATCTTTTATCAATTTCTTGAATATCATCTTTTTTGGCCATTTGAATTCATCTAAGTTAGTACACAAAAATTTAATTTTGCACATATTTTGTTTTACATGTAACACCCTTCCTATATACCATCCTGTATCATAATAAATAGAATAATATTTTTCACATTTAATCTTTAACTCTTCACTTAATGTTTTGTTCATAACATTCTCAACATTCATGTTCATACCACGAACTCGATATAATCTATCATTAGATAATCTAGTTTTATTTTGATACATCCAACAAAGTGAAGACTTTCGTATATACTGTATATTTTTTTCCATTAACATTTACGTTTAAAAATAAATCTTTATTATTTTTTGTATAGTTAGTATAATCTTTTAAATTTAAATCTGTTTGATTTTTAAATATTGATATATCACTTTCTAAATTTTCAAAATCTTCTTCGAATTCTTCATTAGCAGATACAATATCATTATTTTGTTCTTGTATCATATTATTATTGTCCTCTTCTTCATTATTTTTCTCTTCATCAGTGAAATGCCGAATTTTGATCATTTCAAAACTTTCCTTTATTTTTTCTTCATTCATGTTCATTTCCAATTCTACTGCAATATTTAGTGCATCGTTTTTAGCAGTATTCAAAATATGTAAAATTTTTTCTGTAGATGGAAAAATTTCATCAAATTTTAAAACATCATCTGAAGAAATTCCTAATCGATTATTTTCTCCTCATGGAAATCGAAATGTACTTCCTTAAAATAAGAATATATATTATTAAAATAATTAAACTTTTATAATTATCTGTATAATGTAATGAATCCTAGAAAGCTAGAAAAAGCACTTTAGAAAACTAGACATGGGGGATCTATAAAGTGTATCCTTTAATTCTTAACATCTTTTCAAAAAATCAATATTTTTAAATAATTCATTTTTTTTTAAGAAAATTCAAACAGTGATGTATACAATAAAAAAACAATTATGAAAATAATCAATAATTTTGGAATAAGTTTTCAAAAAAAATTCAAATCTTTAGAAAAAGCCAGATAGATGAAATTTTTTATAGCCTCGAAACCATTTAGCTTTCTAGAATTAAATTGATATTATAAATTAAACTTACTTAAGTCAGTACTTATTTCGTTTAAAATTTACAATCGATTTAAACGTCTCAAAATACCTAATAAATTAAAATTAACGATTGTTGAGAAAGTAGACGTCATAGATCTCATTTGTCTGACAATTTGTTCGCATGGTTGACTGCTATATAACTAAGGTATAAACTGATCAGTTTTTCTTTCTCGTAATTTTTCAATCAATAATAATAAACCATGTGCATTTAATTCTATACTTCTGTAGGCATTAGAAGTTATAAAATTTTTATCAATGCTGTAGTTGTTTTCTTGCAACCATCTTCTCCACAATCTTAAAAAAAATGTCACGTGCCATATGAAATATATGCGCTCTTCAATTCTTAATTTTTTATTTAAAAAAGAATTCAATATATGATCAATTAAAATAAGAAACTGTTTAGTGCCTTGGCTATCTGGAATACTAGATAATAATTTCGTAATTCGAGGTGCACATAATTTTTCAACTGCGTTAAAATTCATTTTATCTCTTGCTGAAAGAAAACATATTAGGATTTTAGATGAATAATACAATATCAGATATATATATCAGTTATAGTAAATTAAACATACGTTCAAGATCACTGTCACACAATAAATGTTTGTCTTCAGAGAATTGTTTTATTCATTTTTTTATATGTTCTGGAGAGACAATTTTTGAGCCCATTGGTAAAAATACATTCGGCTTTAAAAATCTTGTTTTCATCTTTTTGTTCCAATATGAACTGTATCTTGAATACATATTGGTTTCTTTATGTCAAATTCCATATAAAATAAAATATAAATTTAAAATTTACACAGTTTATTAAATCATTTTTTAACTAAAGGTAAGTTAGTAATGTTATTAAGAAATAGTTAAAACATAGAAAAAGTATTCTATATTTTCTTTTTAAATAAAAATTTTGATTGATTCTAATTTTGTTGACATCATTCTTAACTTAGCAATGTTGTTTAAAAAATTGAAAAGATTGGATTACCTGAAAGTAAGGATGATATGGATTTTTAGAGGATAGAGGAATTTTAGACCATATTTTCATGGCTTTTAAGCATCTTGTATCACCGCCACTTGAAAATCCAATTACTTGTATATCAAGTTTTTCAAGTTCATTTTTTAAGAACATCCATCTGGCTAAGACGTCACTATGATTAAATTTGTTGTCACTTGCAAAGACTGTTAAACAAAATGCTGATACGTTATCAACAAGCGGTTGAGCCATGTACACATACGCATTACAGCCAACAACATAATTTGAAAAAGCATTTTCAATATCTTTTACAGAATTAACATAAACATTTTTAGGAAATCCATTTTCTTTACATAAAGATACAAAGCCAATCATTTTATTGCTTTTAGAATCATATGCTACATTCTTAATTATTGCAGTTTGATCTTCTGAAATAAACACGTTCAATGGATAATGTCGTTTTGTTAAGAATAACTTTAATTCTTTTAATTGAACAATCCCGTCGACTATATTACTTTGAACATCTAAGCATCTATTGATTGTTGTAATTGATGGTAATACATTTTGTAGATTAGCATGTAAAAGTTCATAGAGCATACGACCACCAACAATAAAAATATATAAACTAAAAAGTTTTAAAGGTATAGTAAATTTGTTTCCGTGTTTCTTGTATTTGATGTTCTTTACTGCCGTATCTCTTAAACAATCTAAGAATGAACTTATATTCAAGAATTTACTTCTATTTTCTACATTAGTAATACTTAATAAAGTATTTTTTATATCAGGATGGTCTTTAATAACTATTTTTATAGTTTTAAGGAAATAATCTGTAATTTTGGTTTGGGGTTCTTCAAATAATTCAAGTCCTTTTAGTTTTCGTTATTGTCTGGTCATCTTTTGCACTGTTATTTTGAAATTGAGGCTCATTATTTAATATCGCAGAATTGTTAGCCTCCTCAACAATTCTGCATTCATAAAAATCCGATTTTTTTAATAAACTGGAAATTTCATCATCATTGGTTTTATTTTGTATTTGACATAATAAAACATTTTTCTAGTTCTGTAGAATCTATGTTGGGTGAAATATAAATTTCCGCATTTTGAATAGTATTGACCAAACTAACATCACTATTAAGATCAATTTCAGATGAAATCCTCGATGAAATTAGATCATCATCAGATGAAATATTTATAAAGTTATTTTGAATCTCATTCTCTCTTTGAAGTGAACTTGGAAATGAATTGTCATTAGATTTTTGTATTTTTATAAATGAAAGTAATTAGTAAACTATTGTCAGAATTATAATTTTTTTTATGTTTTTTGTTTTTAATATTTTTTATATGAGTTAAAATATGTTTATTAAAATTGGATAATGTCCATTTTCTTCCAATTTTGGAACTTTTTATCGAATATCCTGTAGAAATAAAATCCCAGAAGCAGCATTTAATTTTTGCACAATAATTTTTACTATCTATAATCTATATTAATCTTTAAATTATCAATTTGTTTAATAAATTCTTCAGCGTTTTCTTCACAATACTCGTTAATACATTTTTTAATATAATTGTTAGCCAAGTTTTATTTTCTTTATTTTCTCCTTCAATTATTTCTTCCGCATCTCTTTGCATTTCGTAGTAATTTCTTTTCTTTTGGCTCTTTTCTTTACAAGAGGACTATATATATTTTTCTTATCACATTTAATACAAAATTTATTTGAAATATTTTCAACTTCCTTGACACAGATATCTTTTAAATGTAACAATAGCTTTTTATGTCCATCAGCAATCTTAAAAACTGACAGATTTTTATTGTATATTCCATATAATTCTATTAATTCATTTTCATTTAAAAGTTTATTTAAATCTTCTTTTGCAAATCTTTCTAATTCTGTTATTCTCAGGTTATCATCTAATTTTAAAATTGATGCAATATTGTCATAGCCTGCATAGTTTAAAAGTAATTTTATATAATTTGGTAGTTTTGTTTGGTAATTACTTAACATTTTATCAACAAATTCGTTCATTTTTAATCTGAAATTCGAAATAATAATCTCAACAATAAAAAGTATTACTTCTTTATTGCGAATTTACTGGGCACTTAATTTTATTGCGAAAACTTGAGAATAGTCATCCCGATCTTTTTCGTATACCTAACCTCGTAGAGTAATGCACGATTTTGTGATTCTCTTTCATGCTATTACGTTGGTTAAATAAGGACAAACAATCAAACTTTGATTTTTCGCCCTTGTTTACGAAAAGGCCGGAATAATTACTCTGAGGTTTATCTCTAGTAGAATATAATATTACTTCTAATATATTTAAAGATTGATTAAACGCTTATCAAATGTATACTTGTCATCCGTTATCTCATACTCCATCTATTACTTCGTGTATCGCCATCTACTATGAGCAGTATTGCCGAGTATTGTTAATGTATTGCTACGTATTGCTATGTATTGCTAGCATATTCCTATTATTGCTAGTATTACTAGCATTGCTAGCATTGCCTGTTTTATTACTGTATTGCCACAATATATTTCTGAAAAAATGTACAGTGATTCCCATAGTGGTTGACCCCTCGGAAGAAATATATTTTTATAATCAACAATTCCCTCAGCACTGGATCGTGGCGGACTGATCATTTAGTTTCTTAGGTCACCAGATCTAATGCTTCTGAATTGACTTCTATTTATGGAACCACGCAAAAGTTAATTTATGGGAATCTGATAGAAACAGAAGACTTATATATACACCCCAAAAAAATAATTTTGATATTAGCAGAAACCGCTAAATTTTAGAGGATTTTATTCTTATATACGGCCTGAAGAGGAATCTTCTGAAATCGAGAGAAAAATATGCTAAGCACAATATTCTTACAGTTAGAGTACTTTCGTTTTGCATCTGCAGTAAAAATCTTGCTGTTCCTAATATAATTTACTCGTAAGAGGGCACTCCGCTTTCAGTAAATATATTCCTCTTCATACAATAGGAAAATTGTTAGAATAATTTCCAATATATTTTTGATGAATAGTCCAGTGCATTGGAAGAGGAATACTCTTTCTGTAAAAGTTTCTGCTTAGAATATGAGGTTACCGGAAATTTTACTTTACAATTACATTATCTTTTTTTGAGTGTATATATATATATAGCTTTGAAAATGTATTCAAAATACCTTTATTATTATTTCTAATGCAGTAGAAAGAGTTCGACAGACACTAGTTCGATGAATAAAAGCTTGCATACTTGTAGAGGGAAGGATTTTTGAACATTGATTATAATCATTTTAACAACTAATAAAATTATATAGATTAAGACGTGTTAACTGTTCCAACCGATTTTATATAATGAGTTATAGAGAACATTTCTACTCGTAAATCTCTTTGAACATTTATAACTTTTTATTAAAGTATTTTCGGACATAAGTTTATATGGACATTATTTATCTACACTACCATATTGTATAAATTATTACTACTATTTACGACCGATCTTTGCGATGATACCCTGTATACATATCTTAGTTAGAGCACATTGTATAATAGTTAAATTTATTAAAGATAAACATAATTTAATGAAGACAAATTAATAATAATGTTAGCTAATATATAATGTACGTTGCTGGAGGATTACATGCATCACTGACAAAGAGACATGGTTACTCGATATGCTCTAAAGTGAGGTAATAACACTTGAACCATAAATACGACCCAAGATTTCGCTCTACAGATTCATAAATCTCATTCTTGTCCCAATATATTTTTCCCGGAGGAATAAGCCGCGGGAGAAAGATAACGGCTACTGGTGAGAAGAGGAGGACGCGAAAAATGAAGAAGACGGAACAAGGGAGTGGGGAATAAATTTGTGTGTGTATGTGCGTACGGAGGGTTGAACGGGTGCTTTGAACCGGAGTCGACGTCGAAAGTATCGGATGCAAAAAACGAAAAAACAAATCATAAATCATTTGCTCGCGTACTCCTTGCAAAAAGCTGGCGACGCGACGAAAGCAAAGCGCGATGGCGATATTCCGGCGCAATCATGCCGAAATTATAACTATTTTACTGCGAAAACGTGACGTAAAAAGCAATCAGTGGATACCATAAAGTTTTCAAAGTTTAGAGTAGATACGTATCGCCGTTCATTTTATTAGTCACCACTAGTATTATCATGGCCGTACTTTATGAAAAATATGAATATGGTATTTATCATTTATTATCTGTCAAATCTTTGGTCACATTTATATACAATTTATGATTTTAATATGTTACCAGCGTTTCGTTATACATCATGAAACAGCACGCAGTCATATTTTATGTAAAAGCTGTCATATATATTTTATCATTATAAATTCATAGCTTTATGGCATTATTTTGAAATTTGTTGGGTAAATAGACTAAATAACGAGTTTTCTTCTGAAGAGAAAAACTTCAACTTAATGCACTAAGCAATGTTTTAACAGCAAGCTCGTTAATTAATAGTATAAAACTATTGCAGTGTCGCGTAACTGGAAAATGACTGTCAAAACGCATTTGATCGTGATTAAAAGATATGAGCAATCGCGAGCAAATGTCGTTCCATTCTACAAGAAGAGTAGAACTTGTACGACGCGAAAACTTACTAAAATCGAAATCGCGCGTGCACGCGAAATGGAAACTCTCGCGACTCTTGGGGAAAACTATGGGGGACTTGTCTTCCCTCTGCAGTGTGACATAATCGAATGAGCGGACGGGGTTACCACGCACAAAGTTACGTAAGTTGCCGGGTTGATTTAGTTCCCGCGGATAATTCGGGCGATTTCTCCGCTCTCTCTCCCTCCCCCCTTCTCTCTCTCTCTCTCTCTCTCTCTCCTACTTCCTTGTATGTTCCCTTTTCTGCTCTCGGCTCCGTTTAGATGATGGAACCAATTCCAACTCGTTCGCCACCAGCTGGCCACGCCGTTTCCTCGTTTACTGTATGTGGCGCGGATACTCCGTAAGTACATCGAAATGTTCTCTGGAAATTAAATGGGCTCGTTCGTGAAGAAATGTGCGCTCGCGCTCGCGCCTTTAGGTACCTTTATGTTATCGGCATACTTGGACTTTATTGATATTGCCAATTTCATTTTCTTGGTACGGAAAGGGGAACGCGGGGAGAACGGTGTGGGGGGAACTCCCGGCGGTGTTGTATAGAGATCGAGAGCGGATATAATGGGTGATCGACCGTCGAATGATACTTCCTCGAACAGACAGCTGGAAAATCGGCACGTAAATGCAACCGGAATAAAAGTCCCTGTCGAGACGTACAGCAACTATCGGAAAGAGAGAGAGAGAGAGAGAGATAGATAGATAGATGATAGATAGATAATGGCGTTTATTAATATTCTAGGACAAGCTCTCTAAGTATAAGTATATACAAAAAGAGAAAACACTGTTAAAAATGAAAGAACTAAAAATATGATATGACAATAATAACACAACAAAAAATGATACATAAAATATAAAACATATAAAAAGAAAAGCAAACAGAAATATATAGTCATATTGTGAATAATAGACTTATAAAAACTACATTGTCTTGTAAAAACTAAATTGACTGAAAATTAACTTGTCTCATGCTCTCGTAGATAACAAGAGTACACGTTTAAATATACTAAATATGTCTTAGACTTCCTGATGGAGACAGGAAGCGAGTTCTATAGTAGTAGAATTTCTATAGTAGTGCCGCAATGGAAGGTGTGCTGCTAGACAAAGATTTTACAAGAAAGGACAGTTAGATCTAAAGAAGAGGTACGTAAGTGGTTATGAGAAAGAGAGATAAAAAGAAAGATAAAGAGAGATCAATTGAATATACATATAATAGTTTGTAAAAAATTGTCGTTTTGTTTAATATTTCAGAATATTCACTCTACAGAGGCAATTGTTCTTCGATTTGTACAAATTTTATTCACAGATTTCTGCATTGGATAGCATATATATTGTTCTATTTGACGCGTAACATGTATCTCGCGTAAAGGAACCACGGTAGTGTCGTTGCGCTTGGCTTAGCGTCGAGACACTACCATGTCTTCTGATATTGCGCATTATTTATTTTGCCGGATAATTTTTTTAATTATAAAAGGTATGTCATGCGATAGAAATCGTAAACTAATGTAGTGTGATGTTGAGATGATTGGTTATCATAGAATTAATTACTTAACTTTATAAACGGATGGTTTCTTTTCGAAGCAAAGAAGAACAGGTAATAAAAGAATTTATTAATTTTATAAGGACTATCATCATAAATCATGAATATCGTGACCGCAACTTGATTTTGTATTAAAAATGCGTTACGGTTAATTGCATGAGCATTACTTTAAAGTTTCGCTTATGGTAAACAACATGATTAAAATATGTTATTACATATTTACAAGTAAAAATAAAAAAATAATAGGTAATATTTTTGCATTATCGCACAAAAGTAATCAGTTCACAATCTGTCATTAGTCTCGCTTTGATAACCGTGGAAGGGAAGAAAGTTAATGATAGAGCACATTCATCAATCTCAAGAGATATCACGAATCATGATTGTCATCTTATGAAAATGATTTTGCATTAAAGATTCAGAACGTGTCATTTTGCTTGCATTTTGTGAGCTGTATTTATCGCCAAAATATATTGCTCGCCCTATCAGCATACATTATTATCAGCATCGCGCGTGTAGCATACGAAAGGAGATCGACCTTCTTATCATCATGTTCTCATCGTCTCCAGCAGCGACGTGATGTCCACGTGCGTTTCGACGGTAGGTATATAATATTTCCACCTTTGTATCTCCTCTTTTATCGATTTAGTCCCTGCACACCAGGCAACTCTTACCTACGATTTATCATAATTCTTGCAGCATTCGTTTCGATATGATATATTTCCATTCGTCGACTGTATCAATCTGTAAATGGTTCTAATAAATACTCGTGAATGCATTAGAATAATCATACATTAATTTTTAACATCATTAAGTAGTTAGAAAAGTATAATGAAAAAAATGTATATAGAATTTAAAAATATTAGTTTTTTTTTAATCCATTATCGAGCAGATAACAAAGTTTCAGATATTTGAATACTGGAAAACGAATTGCAATATGTGTATATAGCTCAGGAATTTTAACGGAATAAAACTTTTTGCATTATATACAATATGCGGCTTAATTAAAAAGTGCAAAAGGGCATTTTATAATACATTGCTCTTGGATTCTCAATACTCGAAAAATTTGTCTTATTGTTGTACAACAACAAAAATAATCGAAGTAATAAGAATAGTACATCTAAAATATGTAAGATAAAAATTGTACAGGAAAGCTTCAATAAATTTTTTTTCTCACGTTTATAATATATTTATTATGTTTGTAATATACCGGATGTCTGACACCACTCCTTTTATCTCGGGAACAGAGCATTTTAGAAAAAAACGTTTCAGACAAAAGTTGTATGGTTTTGAGATGTACATAAGATGGTGTCATTGGTTCAACTTTGAATAGTTTGAAAGTCATATAAAGGTCACGTTAATTTTTCCAAATGGTACACCCTATTTTTTATTGCATATTCTTACAGCTTATCTCGAGAGCTTTTCAAAACACTATAATCAAATATTTTTTCGTTAAGAACTTTTTGAGTCACAAGACTTGAAAGTTTCAACATTTTGACAAAATACAAAATATCTTGTAAAACGATAATCTCCAATGGCCTTGATCTTGATAAATGTCATCCAGGAATCCTGAACAACATTCAAGAGGTTTTAGCCATCAGTCGGACTCATTGCATAATGCTAATGCCGATTAATACTGTAACTTTCAAGTCTTATAACTCAAAAAGTTTTTAATGAAAAAATATTTGATTATAGTATTTTGGAAAACTCTCGAGATAAGCAACAAGAATACAAGAATATGGAATGAAAAATAGAGTGTACCATTAGAAAATATCAACGTGACTTCATATGACTTTCAAACAACTATTCAAGGTCAAACCAATGACATCATCTTATGTACACCTAGAAATCATATACAACTTTTTTATCTGAAAAGTTTTTTTTCTAAAATGCTCTCTTTCCGAGGTAAAAGGAGTGTACAGATGATCTCAGACACCCGATATATACCTATGTAATTTATAAATTTGATTTTACATTATATCATAATAATATCCGTTGCTTATTTTAACAGGAATATTGCGTTAATTTCAATAAAGCAAGTATATTTTGTATCGAATTTGTATATTTCTGGAAAAATAATACATTGCTGACAATAGGCGCAAAGAACAGTTTAACAAGTATTGAATACATACTCGATAAAACTCGATGTGTACAAATAAAGAGTTAATTTGAGATACATAGAGAATTGAATATGAATAAAAACAACTTCGCGCATCGCAAGTTCTTCATGAATTAGTAACAGGATAACCGCGGCGCGATATAAATTTTTCACAAATTTTAGTTATTATCTGTTGACTGTACTTTATTGTAGAGTCGGAATCTTTATAAATTATATACGTCTTCATAAATTATATTTTTAATAAGATAATGCTTATTGGAAATAAACGTTAAAATCTACTCGAATAATTATTGCCCTAATTTTCATGCATAATTTACAGCTATCAGCAGTGACGCACGTTTTTGCATAATTGCGCAATATTATCCCGGATTATTACGTCAAATTGCAATTTATCAACTAGCATGCAAACGAGCACGCCCTTCACGCATAGCATAAACATTTAAACCCATTCCCGCCATTCTGTTAACACATCCGCAGAAAATTTTAATTACGCCGCTTTTAAGTAAAAAATTAGTTGGTTTCTAAATCAGTGATAAAACGATTAATTATAAAAATGTAATTATGAGACTAATTTGTTTTATACAAATATTTTAGATTTCCTGCTAATACACAGTAAAAAAGAAAATGTTAATTTTAACATTTTTTACATGTCCCAGGAGATCCACTCTGAATTTTAAGTTAAAGTAACTCATTCGTCTTGTGTTATTTATTAACGAACTAATAATGTTAAATAATTGACACAATACTTTACATTTATATTTGTTATTTTGACTTTAAGGGTGATTTAAAACTAACATATAAATTAAGTAGAGTACATAGAAGTATAGTTGCAGTAACTCGTAAGAAAATGTTAATAAAACATTTTTGTTCGTATAATCGTGAATGAAAAAATTCTTAGATGTTAAATTGACTTTGAGATATATAAATTAATTGAAACATATTCCATTTTTAATTGACATACGCAATTGTTAAGTTAGAAAGGTGACATGAATCTAACACATCAAAATGTTACAAAACTAATAACATATCAGTTGTGTATGTTTATTTTACATTGATGTAATAATCAAAATGTAGTAACGTAAGAAAAATTCTACATACGGACGCACGATTTTTTACTGTGTAAATTCTTTTTCAATTATTATTAATCCATGTGCATATATATCTAAGTTTTTTTTATCAAATTTCTCTCTATTTCTCTATAATAGATATGTACGCTGATTTTTAAATTTTACATTTTACAAAATTTTTTATGATGAAATGTATTCTATTAATCTGTCAAAAATATTACGTAATTTTTAAAATAGAATTGTGTACTGTCGTTATATATTCAATATAATCAATATTAAAAATAAAATTTCCTTTGTGTTCACACACGTATAACACATTGTTTATATAAACCTATATATTTTCTCATAAAGTAATCTCATATGTTATAAAACTTTATTAAGCGTATCATTTACTATACATAAAATGTTTGATCATATTCGTTCTGATATTGTTATTTATGATTTATTTGTTTTACATTTAATTTTACATGAATAAAAATCATAATCAAAAGAAAGATGTAAAACAAAAATATTACTTTATTTAAGAAAGTTGGAATTCAGAGTCATTTACATTATTGGTAACGTAAAAAAGTTTTAATATGCGAATACTAAATTCGAATACGGATACTAACGATTTACTAATCCGTGATGACAACTCGCGGATATATCGCTGAAAATTTCATGAAACATGCAGAATTCCGAAATGCCTTGTATTTTACGGTTCTCTTCTCGCCTGCCTAGGAATTATAGACTGCATTTCTAACACGCAGTATGCATGTACCGTCCGTAATGGTATTATCGATTCCACTGAAACTCTTTCTACGTATGGACAGTATTTTCGCGATTATTAGTTTTTAGACAATTTGCAACATTATGTGCTCAGTCAAATGTTATGCTAGTTTACACAACGCATTCCACTCATGGTACTCACACCAGATTCGTTCACACAAAGATTCACTCTGATCTATTATTGTTTAAAATAAATATTGACTGCATAACTTTGTAAATAAAAGTGAATGCCAAGAGTAACTGGCAGAAAATAAATATTTGTAAGTGGATCATACGATCTAAATAATGTATTTTCTTGTCAAACGCGAAAATAAGAAGCAAGAAAGGAAGATGAGTGAAATTTAACATATGTAACAATGTATACCCGGTTTTTTTGATAAGTATAAGGATACTGTTTTTTTTTCACACGGAGAAAATTTTATATTAAGTTTTAATACAATTTTAAATTACACTTTACTATGTTTTGTATTTTCGATGGACTCTGACAACATGATTCCGACTTAACTTTTATTATGGTAATACTAATTTTTATCACATCAATAAAGTAATTATTTTGTTAAGCCATATTCTAACATAAAAACAATTAATTTTTACTATGGTACGCAAACAAAATTTGCTAGGTATATTTGATTTTGTAATAAAAAATTTTTACTATAAAAAAATGTAAAAATTACGTTATATTATTGTTTTTAAAAAAATAACTATAGCATTTAAACTTATAATTTACATGAAGACCGCAGCTACTACTACATTATAGTAATTTTAAATATGAAATTTTCTCCGTGCAGGTATTAAATTCTCTCGTATATTTTCTGTTGAATTTTAATAATAAGTGACATAAAATACTCTACTTAGTCGCAAACGAATATTTTACAAGCAAATTTTACTGAGCAAAACGTAAAGAAAAACTTTTTGTGAACTTGTAGAGATTTTAATGAGACTTTTTATTACTTTTTATTATTTCTTTTATTTAATAAATGGTTACCATTGTTACATTGATGATATATCACAGCTCTGACTTGAAACTGTCACGATTTTATTCGAAACAGTTTATCGAATCTTGCTTGTTGTACATCGTTCTCGATTACCTTATTTGAAATGGAACACGCTGTCTCCTGCATATACGTACAAATTGGAATAATAGTTATCAAGCTACATTGCATATAATGTGTGCGATGTTTGTTTTATTCTGGGTTGAGCGCTCCCATCGAAATGTTAGCAATTGTCTGCTATTACAACGTCAATCCCCTTAGTCATCTAATATGTCACTGCTGACCATATGAGCCATACAATACAATGAACAGTAACATATAGAAATAAGAGAATATATTTTTTTGTTTTACGTTACTTTTTTAAACATTGGTGATGTTATTTTATTCTTGAATGAGACAAATTAGAAAACCATACTTTACCTTCTGTACATATAATTCTATATCTATAGTTGTTTTATTCTAAATAATTAATATCTATACTCCATACACAATAAAAAACATTGTATATTTGTGCTAGAAACGGTTCATTCAAATTCTTGTTTGTGTTGAATTTTTTAACATATTCGAGTATTAATTTAACTTAAATAATATAATGTGACTGTTATTTGAAGATTTTATGTTAAATTGATATTCAACATTTCTTAGTATCAAAATGGCACAATTTATGAGTAAGTGAACAAATAACATAAAAATAATGTATTTCAAAACATAAATTCTAGGTTGAATGAATGCAATATGTATTAATTTAGTATATCACGAAATATTTTAATTATACTAAAAAAAATGTACTTTTACAGTTTGTTTACAAGCATTATCTTTTTTGTGATTATTTTTTAATACAATATCTATGTTGTTTTTTGACATATTCATCGTTTGTTAAAATAAACACAAAAATTTAAGGACCCGTTTGGAACATGTGAAATGTGTTATATTCGACACAAATTTCTTCCCTCCCCCAACAGTGTATTACTTTTATTTTCTGATTATAGGAAAAGAAGTAGTACCGAATTGTTTGATTATATGTCGAGAAGTCCCGTGCATTAAACGAGATAGTGAAAGAATTATATATTAGAATAAAACTTTAATACATAGAAAAAAATTATTATCTCTCCATTCTATCAACGTATAGATCTTATGACTTTATCTGTCTATACAAGAATATATTTTAAACTCTGCTCAGATCATTATGTGCATATCTCTATCTTTATCTTGTATCTTTATCTTTGTGTATAGGGTAAATCTGAGGAAGATGTCATGTCGGGTAAGATACCATTTGTTAATATTTTCCATGTTTATCCTTAGATAGCATTAGTGACGCGCTCGGTTTGTTCATTTGATGAGCCAGCGACGATATGACATTCGCTGTTCGTGTTAATTTTCAAAGATTGTGAATTTATCGAGGTAAATTGAAAAAGTACTGTTCTGTTAACATTTTACACGAAATTGAGAATTCGCATTAATCTTTTGTAGACTTTATTTCACAAATACGCAGTGGATTACATTAAAGTTTAATATCAAGAGAATTTTTTAACCTCTTATATGATTTTTGATAGCACATGTTTTTGATATAAAAATTTCTGATAATATTTTTTCTAGTCGTGTTGAGGTAAGATGCCATTTGTTAATACTTTCCATGTTTATCCTTAGATAGCATTAGTGGCGCGCTCGGTTTGTTTATTTGTGTAAGCCAGCGACGATATAACACTCGCTGTTCGTGTTTATTTTTAAAAATTGTTAATTTTAAGAAAAAAATAATTCTTTATTTTTGGAATAACTAGTCTCTATTGTTGAGAAGAATAGCTATTGAAATAAAAATTTTTATTCTTACAGATCATATATTGTATTTTATTTAGTTGCGATGCCAGGCATCTTACCTTATGGTCGTGTGACATCTTACCCAACAGGTTGCCACTTTGTAAGATTTTTATTTTTTTATTGTCACGTAAAAGTCTTATGAGATACATTTATGTAACTCAATCATAATAAATAAAACTAATCAAACTTCTCATTGGTTTGATTAGTTTCGATTCGCATCATATCATTTCCTACTTAAATCATTACAAAGTATTCTTATAGGGAATTATACATATACAATAGATATATGTATGATTTCTGAATAGCATATTTTGAGAAATTAAAAGAATCATTTGCTGAAACCATATATAACGTTTTCTTGCGCGTTGATCGAACGCAAGTCAAACAAAAGCAATATATTATCACTAATTTTCGAAATACAGCATTGTTAATGTTTGAGTAATGATTATGAAAGAATATATAAGAACAAATATATATTAAACGAGTCAAAAGACTTTGGTTTGAACATTTTGCAGTATATTTTTCATAATTTGAATAAAAAAATCACGACTTCATTTTTTAGTTGATGTCCACTGATTTCGACGTTTCGATCCACTGTGCGCCGGCGCCGGCACTCTCTTCCTTCTTTATCCTTTTTTACTCGCCGATTTTATTCGCTACATGTCTAATGCCTGAAATTCCTTATAATTTAAGGAACAATAAGATATTAACAAAATCTTATTTTTAAAAGAGTACATAAATTTCATACATTTTGACATTTTCCATTAACTCTTCGAAAATCATATTGTATTTGTATGATTTGTCTAATTTTGGTTTCGGTTTCAACTACAATTGCATAAATACCGAATATTCATTTTCGGTTTCGACTAGAGATAAAAAAGTGGTTTCGATCGAATTCTAGCTATAATAGGGAAGACCGGGGCCGATTGTCACAGTTTTTGATTATTGATTTTTAGAAAAAAGTGGATGCCTGATTTTAAAATATTATATACGTTACAATATACCTACATCCTTTAGGTATTAAAAAAAATATTACTCGTGAATCTTCATCATATCATAAAAATAAGTTATTTAATTTTAAATAAAGCTGCGAAAATATGACAATTAATCCCGTGTTCTGGGTTGATTGTCACACGTTCTAGGATTGGCAGTAGCATATTTGTTATGGACAACACATATAAAAAACACAATTTTTATT
>NW_017299212.1:180036-192474 GCF_001594075.2 Trachymyrmex cornetzi
CCAGCCCCGATCTCTCCTAATATAAATTACGAAAATTAATAATCATCTCTTGGTATTTATAAAAAGCAATTTCACTTCGCTACGAAATGTTACGTCACGATTATAACATTCTGCATTTTGACAATAACAGAATGAACAAATTGGGCAATAAACTGATGTAGTTGAGTCAGATGGATAGTTACACGATTTATTTTAAATTCATAGTGTAATTTTTCACAAACAGCGAGTAGAGCATATTGGGTACTAGAGTCATATAGTGTTTGGTTATATTACATAAATTTTGTGAACGCAAGAAGATTTAAGAAAATTAAAAAAATTCTGAAAAATTATTTTTTATTTTTGCAATTTCTATGTGTCATGGAAAAGAATGAATACTGAATGCGAATATACTAAACTTAATCATGTTCTTGAGCTACAATTTTTAAATGATCATGACGTATCAATAATAACACAGAGAATTGTTCGAATATCTCGCAACTTTCTTTTACTTCTCTCGTGTATTATGTGCATATATCGGAAACTATACGTATATAGAGGACGTCCCGAGATATATCGGTCCAAACTTGGCAAACGTATTCTATTCCACCTTTGTGAAAAATTGACACGTAGCATTAAAAGTTCCATAGCTCGCACGATGGTACCTGACTGCTGTGGCTGTAGAAAAGAGCACAAAATCGATCGAGAATTTTGAATCGACGCGACGAGCGGAACGTTCGCCGCGCCATTGATAACTTGAAAGAGCACTGTATTTCACCATGATGAAATCTTATGCATGCAATCACAGTATAAATAGAAACAGTAGATTCATCACTCTAAATATATGATTAATATTCTCGCGCATATACATACATGTTGTATAACCAACAACATGGCGATTATATAGTCATGTTATATTATAATTAGTTTATTACCATCTCTTATAAATATTAAATATATAAAACACAGCTTTCGCCGCAATTGAGAAACAGGATAAAGTAAGTAGTGTGTAACGTAAAATTAAAGATAAAAAAAGATTAAATATATATCAGATTAGCTATATTTTATAGCAAATCGAATATTTCGTACTATGTATATTAAAGACTGAACGGAAAGAACGATTTTACTGAAGTATCTAAAAATTTAACTATAGATACAGGTTTGAAAATAATAATTACGAAGAAAACTCAAACAATGCTGCAAAAAGTTTTAACATTAAAAACCAGTTTGAACATAATTATTTTGATAGTCCAACGAAATGATTTTCAGACCTAAATTTTTAGATATTTCAGCAAAACCATCCTTTCCGCTATAGGTACCTATATAAAATACCGAAAGTTCTATAAAATAAGTAATTTAATATTATATATATATATATATATATATATATATTTACTATTTTGTTAGATACAATTATTTCCAAAGATTTCTAAACATTTTTCATATCATATATTCGCTACATCATTGTTAGTTTCTACTATTCAAATGAAAACTCGCGCACAATCAATAATATGACTAATTGTGAGCCACTTAGATCAAAGCCACGGGAGTGAACCTATTGTTCTTACTAATACTACGATACAACCTACCGACAGCCCGACACATCGTTCCCAGTACATCATGCGCGCGTGTATACTGCCCATGTATCCGCGTGTAACTCCATTACCGGGATCGCACGCCGCAGAATATCAAAAACATACTTCGCGCAATGCGTACGATTTATCAGGAGCATCGAAAACAAGAATTTATCGCCGCCATAAAACTGCCTCGAAAAGAACACCATTCTCTCAGATGTGCAAGAAAACGGCCGTTGCTCTCATTAAAATTTTTATACCGGTAGCTTGTACATGTAGCATGCCCTTGGCGATACGCTGAGGGTACATTCGCACATTTGTCGCTGATATTACTCGAAATTATTGCAGGTAGCTGTCGATGAAAATCGGGTAACAAGTCGGGACACACGTCCGAGATCCAATTTTTTACACGTTCCAGCTTCGACGATATATCCGCGCCGTTTGATACATTTCAATGTTTTCCGTTCTTGCCAATGGCATTATCTCGTTCTGTGAAACTGCGTGAAACACGGAAACGTAATTTTTATGAACCCGCCTCGGAAATACATGCTGAAAAGCGAATTGATTGATTATCGATATCTCCTAAAATTGTCCGTCGCATAACAGAAATTATGCTTAATCAAATAAAAAAAAATATCAATATTAACATAAAAATGTAAATTATTAATTAAAAATGGAATTATTAATTATTATTAATAATTATAACTATTAATTTTTTACCCCGAGCGACAAAGCCAATATTTATACATTAATTTATATACCTATTGATTATTATTCACGTTATAAATAAATTATTATATTTAGTAATTATAAAATAGACCTACCGTATGTGATATCAATAAAATGAAGTTTTTACGAAAGACCGTTGAATTGAGAGTGGTTCATATATATATATTCGTTTTTAAAACACAATATTGACATTTCGCAACACACGTGAATACCGTGTACAAAAGATTAAAACGACAAGAGCATAAGAAACGCGCTAAGGCACAGTAGAACGAATCGAGTATCGCTCTGACATCGGGGAAAGTGGAACAAGTCAAGCCTAACCGGTACGTGTAAAGCACGTCGTGGACGGCGCGGCATAGCGAATCGAAGCAAAATAAAAACTGAACTGATTGTGAATGTAATATTCAGACGCAAAATATCCAGGTATATCAGAGTCATCAAAAAGAACCTGTTTGTTCTTCTATTAGCGTACACTGAAAGAAAATAATATTATTTGAACATCATTATTTTAATTGAAAATGATCTTGTTGATTTATAACAACAATATTAATAAAACAAATAAATTTTATTAAAACAAAAGCATAAATATTTGTTTCATTAATGGTTATTGTGTGAATTAACAAAATTATTTTCAATTAGAATAATGCTGTTGATACAACACATCATTTCTTTTTCACTATAAAAACCATGTAGCAGAAAATTAAGAAATTAAAACAATTTTAAAAGTAAATCGTATTGCAAGAGTATTTTGTAACACAGAATTGCCACAAAACTGGAAATCAGAGAAATCAAGGAATTGTTAGCAAATTGAAAACAGTTAAAGAAATCAGGGAAAAATTACGAAATTTTGTAAAATTTTCTGGAAAATTGACTTGAAATTCTTGACATATTAAAGAAGTTTAATATATGTACATTATGCAGTTTTGGAATACTACCAACCTAATAATTAAAAATGCAACCAATGTCAGCAATATTAATAGTAATTTACGTTGTTATGTTAAATTGATCTCTCTCAACAAAATATTTAATGATTTCCAAATCACAGGACGAAAATATAAAAAAAATTGTAAAATATTATTGAAAGTCAGGGAAAATTGTGAAATTTTGTCTGCAAATTAGGGAAAAGTTATTAGAAAAGAATTTCAGGAAGAAACGCAATAAGTAACATCTGCTAATGAAAAAAAGGATTATTAAAATAATTATATAAAATATATAATATTAATTTTGATATACATTCGTGAAACATCTGACACTCATAAAAATCAAAGACAAGTAACTTTGATTTTGTTCATCATCCTGCTGATTCTATATATCTGTTTTCTTGCGAATCCGCGGTGCATGTACAAGCGTGATGAGATCTCCGCTTGTCAGGATCCTAGGTACATGAAATATCGGTTAGCGAACGATGTAACTGTCAATGACGTCACGCGATGGCACGATTTACGATCTGTACGCACAATGTATCGAATTATTTTGTTGATTCAACGAAACGGTTGGCTTTCTCTCTCTCTCTCTCTCTCTCTCTCTCTCGTGCTTCCTCTCATTTGAATATTGACATTTCCGTCATTTTATACGCTGCATTTGTCTGATAGACAACATCGTCTCTTCGCTGTGACATGCTTTACGCGATTAATTGATGCGAATGTAAGCCGGATGATAGAAATATAAAAATATCATTATACTAGTGCTGATACGTGACATTTTTTCTATTACTCGCTGCATGATACGCATGCCCGGATACGAATATCCGGCTTTTCCTGGCAAAAAGATCGCGTTTTTTCACATCGCACGCTAAGTCTATTCCGCGTTTTCATGGGTAAGCTATCCCGCCGCTACATATTCCTGACGGTATTGTTATTCATCGTCCGGATTTTTACGCGTCGTTAGTACGTTTTACTCGGCAAGCGCGAGCGCAAGTCGGCCGTTTAATATTTTGTGTCGTTGTTTGGTGGTATGTTGGTTGATGCGTTAAGCCCTGCCGAGTGTCGAATATACAACGGACTGTATATTGGCTCGTATCGCTTTGGGTTACAAAAGCGTGTTTTTACATTTTTACGCATGTGCTCTTCGGCATTGTTGCCCTAGTAACGTGGTTTATGCATATTTTTTTCAGGATTTTTAACGCGACTGTCCATCGAAATTTTAATAGCGCGATTTACGGTTGCTCGGTAAAAAATTGCTCGCTTGATTGAAATGTTTTTATACCTCTCTTTGCATTCACTATCGATTATTATACAAATAATTTTGCTCGATGATGGAACATTTATAAATATATCAAATCGTGAAAATTCCATATTGCCTGTTTTTTAGTCTGACTTTTTTATTTTACTGCTTTGAGATTTGATATTTTCCATATTTATTGAGATTATATATATCTTTATGCATATTTTGCAATATAATTCTCTTTTTCTAAAGGAGAATGATTTTAAATAAATAATACTTATATTATAATGAATCTTTTTATTTACATTTGCGTAAAAGTGATAGCAAATAGTGACGGAGTAAATACTCACATACTTTTAGTATGTAAGTTTATTATATAAGTTAATACGTAAGTTTTAGTATACATAAGATGAAAAAGTTCGTAGTATGTATGAAAGAAAAGCACTATACTCGATTATGCCAATATATATATCTACCTAATTCTGACTTTCTAAGAAAAGTCACCAATGAAGAGTTATAAAAATATTTTCGCCAAGTGCACGTTTGAATGTGCAAGTGAAGTACATGCAATTCGAAAATTTTGAAAAATGAGCGGTTTGTGAAATATTGATCCACTGGGCCGATTAATAAATCAGGACGACAAATAGCGCGGTGGATGACGCGAGTGCTAAATCGTAAGACTTTTACGATTTTCCGTGCAGCAGCGCGCGACAGGAGAGAGAGAGAGAGAGAGAGAGAGAACCGCGAAAATCGGGCGTGTCTCGATGCGAAAAATCGGTGTCAGAATTTATGATAGAAATTACAAGAGCGGAAAGCAGCACACAACTCGCCGTATTCGCCTGAAAAATTGCGCTCGCGTCGTATCAGGTTCAATAAGTCAAAGATACGTGCGCGCGTGAGTCACGATGCGTAAATCGACGCGAAACGTATCAGACACCCATCATCCGCAAAAATCGTATCTCGATACGGCGTGAAATCGGTAATCCTTTTTTCGTTAGAGCCTTGGTCGAAAAATGTCGGAAACGCGTGCGACGAGATTTCAAGATGGGCCGTGCGGGAAGAACTCGCAACACGCACTGAATTACCTTTCATTCGTGCGAGCGTCGTAATAAAAATGCAGCTTCGTAAAAATCCACGAAGAGGACTGCGTTGCACATAAATTATGGCGCTACGGAAATATAATTTAAATCATACTGAAAGGTGAAACGAAAATATAATGAGTACGCCGAGCGAGTTGAATTAGATTTTAATGCCAACCTGGATTGGAGCGCCGAATGTTAAGCATTGAGTTTTCTCTTTACTTAGCTGTATGTATATATAAGTTTCTATTGACTGTAAATTTTAAATATATATTCATTTTTCTATATGTGAACTGTCCTACTTTAATTGTATCTATCAAATTTTAATCAATTTTTTGTCAGACATTTTTTTGTCAACATTCTACTGATTTATGAGATTGATTTCTTTTTGTAGATATTTCTAGAATTTTTTATTTGAAATATCTTTGCATAACTTTCAACATTTAATATCTGTATAGATTATGCAGGTAATGTTGTAATTTTTTTGCGAGACAGAAATTTTTTTGGCGCTGTTATATAACTCAATCACGAGTGACGCGACTGAAAATTCTTAAAGAATGTGTCTTAGCGTTACATTTTCTATATTTGTAATTTCAGCAATTGTTCTCCGCTAGTACCTGTTTCCTAAGTTCTGATTCATACATTTTTTTCTACTAGCAATTAGTGTGCTAGTTTTCTAGCGAAAAATATAATTCTATGAATTTTGTTTTTTTTAGTTGTTAGTTTTTTTCACAAAAATGTATAATTTATGGACTTATATATTTTTTAACTGGTAATTTTCTAGTTCCCTAGAAAATTAGCACGCTATTCGCTCGTAAAAAAGCACATTATAAATTAGGCTTTATCCAAAATAATTTGAAAACATCGCGAAGATTTATTATTAGTTTAGCGTAAATGTATATAGGTATTGCCATAAAATACCACACATTCTTTATAGAGCACGTATTATTCGTATAATGTAATATCTCGCAAATTAGCGGATGAATTTCAAAATATTTTAAAATATTAAACAACCTAGATTTTAAAATAATAACGGTTGTATAATAATTAAACTTTTTTATTATCGAAATGGAATTTAAAGCTTACCTATATGTACCAACGTGCAGATTTATGTAATAGAATAATTGATTATGTAATAAAATAATTTATTTGCACTTCTTGGTATATTATTTGATTCGAAACAGTTTTTGCAATAATGCATTATATTACGAAATCGAAAATACATAATTGCAAATGCGTAGCAATTTACACGCCACAGTAAAATCCGAGCTGAAAAAACGATAAATATTATTTTAAATATTACACAGAATTTTGATAAATGATTCACTAGATGAGCTCAAAGGCAATGATTAATTCTATCAGTTTTCAATCTTGTCGGAATATTACAAGATTGAAAATTTGTGGTACGTCTCTTTGAAGTAACCTCCTTTAATCTTCGATCTAGAAATTACTAAATAAGAAATTTTTACTTAATCGGAAACCAATGGAATAAAAACGCTACACTGAGAGAAAAGATATAGTATTGATAACAAAAAAAGAGAATTATTCACAAATGGCCGATTATTATTGGATTACTTTGTTAAAATTACAAAATACAATATTTTTTTGTAAGATGAAAAACATTTTTTTATTTAACAGTACAAATTTATTTGGTTACTCACGTTTTGTGAATACCAATGTAAAATATGGTTGCCATTACAAAATAAGTATTCTTTTAGTAATTTCAACAAAATGATCCACTATATATGGATGGCGTGTCTCCTCGTAAGAGAAATTTAACGTCTATAAAGCCGAGACGATTAGAGACTAATCTCGTGGACTTCTCGGTTCTCGCCACACCATGATCAATCATGGTAACTATTTTTTCAGAGCGATTAGTAATCTCAATTGCTCTAAATCTATATATATTTTTGCTAAGCTAAGGAAATTCAAAAACGCCAAACATAATCACTCTGTAGAAAGTGAGAGATACTTATATATTATTCATTCTATAAACATATCATACAAAATAGTTTTGTATCATTAAATGATCAGTTTAGTTAATAAATTCAACAAATAAATATTGTCGTGGTAACCAACGGTTTGATTGATCATATATCAACAAATAGTTTTTGTGTCAGTAACAAAACACTTTGATTATTGGTACAAAACAAAACTTTCTCTCAGTGTAGTGCAAAAGCGCAAACGCTCGACGAAAGACGCTTCTCATTACTATACATGTAGATATCACACATTCTTATTTTTGGTCTACCGTGTACGACCCATTCACCTCAAGCGCGATTCCCACGGGTTTAATGCAACGTCTGGAATCCTCTTTTTAAGACTCTCAACCACAGACGTAAACACCATCTTGTGTCACTCAAACTGTAATCTTGCAGACTCGGTTATAGCCGTACGGTTTCTATGCACCGCAGCGTGTTGGTTTATGTCTGCTTTCTCTTTCTTCTTTTTCCTTTTATACGATCGAATCGAGAGGAATCTTCGAGTCGAGAAAATCTTTTCGCTCTGAGAAATCCAAACATTCAACTATCCATCTCTCTTTACATTTAAGTAAATAATATTAGAAGCCAGGTGCATGGTACGCATATACGATATAATTTAGTTTCTAACTAAATTATAAAATATAAATCGCCTGTTTATATTTCAATTGCATGGTACATTTTTTAACTTAATGTAGATTAAGTGTAACTTTTACTCACGGTGGAGAATTTTCAGAGAAATTAAATTTAACGTTTCTATTCATTTTTATTTATACGGATGATAGAGAAACTTTTAATTAGAATGTATTAAAAAAAAACTTAAAAAAAAGTTAAAAATATAAACTTCTATTAATTGTGCAAAGAGGTTAAAGCAAATCTTTTTTATAAAATCGTGCTCATAAAATATTTTTCGTATGCCATTGAAAAACCAGGAAAATAATATATGTATATGATTTTGTAACAAATGGTATTATACTTGACATAAATAATATTATCTCGAATGCAGTCTTTCGCGAAGTAGATAATTAAGTAAAAATTCGAAATGTTTCCGGTGAGAAGGAGCAAAAGTGAGCAATTTGCTTAGACGGATCTTAAAATTCGCGATTGCGAAATGAAGATAAGTACGCGATCGGTATCAATTAAATTATGACATGCGTAACTTTTGCAATTACATCACCGGCCGCAAGCAGGCGGATTCGATAGTGCTGCAGCTCGCCGAACTAATTGCAGAATTGCAGTCCTCCCGCTTCCGTTCCCTGCGCGCGACGGCGCGGCGCGGCGTCGCGTACGTGCACCGCTTCCGCATTAATCCAGTCTATTACTACCGTTGAAATTAACATCTAAATCTAAGCATTACATTCTGATTGTAGAAAGCATGTCGTCTAATTAGTTGCGTGTAATAAATTATTTTACAATCGAATTAACAAAAAACGAATTATTACAAAATTTGCGTATGTTAGAAAATTCTACACATAACGTCCATTTAATTTGAAAATAATATTCTAGAATATTAGATATATATTTGAATATATATCTTACATTTTATATAATATAACATATGCATTTCTAAAATACGTATAGCTGTAATTCTTTAAAAATCAATCATGCAATTTGAATAAAAAACATATCTTTATTTACTTTGTATTGTTTGCAATATTAACTTTTACATATTCTATTTCTGTCTTAAACTTTATACACTAAATCTAAGTTGTTAGCTCGGATTGCCACTTGCTGAAAATTTCGCTTTGGGTTAACACACAATCCGCAGCGAAATGCGGACACGACTCGTGATGGACAAATAGATATCTTAAATATTTAGAGACGCGATCTTAATTATTCGCCACATTCCTGCAACGCGTTACATTTGCCACACGAGATTACACGTGTGCAGTCGGACGCAGTAATGGTATATCTGGGTGCATTCACAAGGCCGAACACTGCGTGGCACGCGAGTTAAACAAATCTTTTTATTCTTTGTAGTGTGAAGCAGTTATGCCAAGATTAATTACGATTTAATTGCGTTGTCGGAAAAACATGAATTTTAAGTGTCGCACGGGAAATTTGATTCTTCATGCATTCAAATACCGAATGTCGTTAATATGTCCGACTATACGATTACAACAAAGCATTGTTGCAATCGCTCTGTAGCAGCGTTGCTCGAAATTCAGCGAATTCACACAAACCGAATTCCAGTTCGGCCACGCAAGCTGGTTGTACGATTTTCCAAACAACACCGCTTAACTTGCAGGACGGTGGATGACTCGCGAATTATGGATATTCGCCAAAAGTGTTTTGCATCACGCGCAAGCGAATACATGTAACGGTTGAGCGAGCGCAATGTATTCGCAATATATCGGTTCGCGCTACGTTACTGTTGCCATTGCAATTTTTTAGAACGCGCCAGAGGATCGTAATCGTACGAGCTTGCAGCTCGCCGAGCACAGAATTCGCGATAACTTATCGGTAATGTTCGGAAATTCGGAAGAAGCAGCGTACGTGGGAAAAGATGAAAAATCAGTCAACTGCGTAAATTTATCGAAAATCATTTTAATAGTTAAGAATATGTAGAATATAATCATAAATTTCATAATCTACACTCAAAGTAAAAAAAATAGGATTACGTGTTTAGTAACTGAATTTAATTTCGATGACCTCTTGAGAGGAAAAAGTGCTACAGTTTAAAATAATAAGTCAATGCATATACTGTAAATACTTTTTTGGCAACACTCAGAGAAAAGGTTTCTTTGATTTGTGAACATCATTTCTTTGATTTAACATTATTTTTTAAAATCAAATAAAATTTGAATCCGATTTTTATTGTAATATTATTATTTTAACATTGAGAATAACTTGATTGGCGTCGAAACGTTTGTACTTTCTACAATTTTAGTTTTTAATATTAAATTTTAAATTTATTAACAGTTTCAACATATTATTTAACATCCTTATAATATGATGCTTGATGGTAGCATCAAATTATTAAAATTGCTTGTCAATTTAATTCGCGATTACTAGAGTAATTTTGCGTTTATAGCCCGGAAAAACAATCCGAAAAAGACTACGATATGCTATATACGCAAGTACATGTATAGTGTAGGGGAGAGCTGGCTAAGTCGTTCCGACGGTTAAATCGTACCTCCATTATATTTTCTAAACGAAACATTTTTTTTTAAAGATAATGACACTGATGTGACGCTGGTAATATGGGTTAAGAACTATCATTTTTGTTTTGTCTTCGAGTCGTCTGTTTACGAGTGACATTCAAAATTGATTTTGTTCGGTTTTGTCTGATCTAAGTTTTGGTACAATTTACTTAAGGTGTTATCACAGTACAGAGTGGGTAATTGAATTATAGTGTTCTTCATGGTTATAATTGATATTTAAACTCTTTTCAAGAGAGTATAGCATCAAATTAGCAAAATATTTGTAAGTTATGTTGCTATTGGCAAATTTGTAAAAAAATAGAGGGAGTTGGGTAAAGCGTACTTGTCGCTGGTCTTTATATTATACTGGTACAATTTTCACAAGTGTGACGCGAGCAATATGTGGAGGTTACTATTATGATAAAAAAGGACCTACGGTGGACTGGATTCAGTGTGTCAGGTGCTCCAAGTGGTCGCACGAAACCTGTAGTGACAATCCTGACATTTACCAAAACTGTTTAAATAAGCGCTCAAGAAAATAATAACTTATCAACTATTGAGTCTTTCTATGAAATTTTTCTATTGAATCTTTCTATTGAATCTTTTCTATTGTGACGAAAAAATCCGTAATTGATTTTATTTCCAAAATTTATTTTTTCAAAATAACTGAGATTTTAATATTCTGAAATATAGTGCAATAATAGCTTAAATCAATTTAAGTATTGCTTTTTACTTTGTTTTCTTAAATGAGTTTAAAAAACACACAGTCTTTAATTCTGTTTTTATAATAGAAAAGTTTTTATTACCTATACCTACTTAAATATGTATACTCAGTTTGACATTAAAAATAAATTTATTAATAAATGAGTTTTAAAATTAATTTTGTTTATTTTCCCAGTAAACAAACTGAAGTTATTTATCGTCATTTTGACGTTAAAGATGTTATTTTAATGTCAAAATGACAATAAGCAATGTTAGCTTGTTTGCTATATTAGAAGTACGATTTAGGAACCAGGTGCAATTTAACGACCCGGTCTCCAAATCGTACCGAAAGTTGCTTTTTTTTTAAATCTAATTTAAATAATAATTTAATGTTTAGGGGATACGATATAGGCAACTTCCCCCTATATTAGTGATTCAAGATTGAATTATTTAAAGCAATATGAAGATCCAACTTCGACGATAATATAGGCATTTTAAATTTCTATAGTATTAAATTTTAATGTCTATCATGCTAGAATGCCAACATGAGCATAATCACATGAGACACATGGAGGATTTAATGCTCGTTTTGTGCTAATTTGTTTCTCTAAATCCGATTTTGTTGCTCTAGACGTTTGGCAAGAAATTATTTTTCTGCTGGCTCTTAATAAAGTTAGAATGTACATAAAAAGAAATAATAAAAATCACACTATAATTTAATGCTAATTATGTGCTTTTAATATACCATAGTTTCAATTTCGGTACGCTATATACCATTCACGCCTGAAACAACCCCGACGTTCACAAATCAAAGAAATTTTTTTCTTTAACCATATGACAAAGAAATATTTCTTTAAATCGAAGAAACCTTTCTCTGATGAATATAACTTGCAACTTGACAGCATGAATTAAATGCATACCTATATAATTATTAATTATATATGTGTAATTATATTATTTAGGTATATATAATTATAAATTCTAAAACAAAATGATAACATAAAGTACAATTTGAAGTAATTTCTATACTGTTACAACTATTCTCTGAATAAAATCAAGAGACACGGTAGTGTCTCGCGCCCAGTGGGGGCGC
>NW_017299212.1:194376-200553 GCF_001594075.2 Trachymyrmex cornetzi
AAGACGAAGCATCACAAAATGAGAAAATTTTATGAAAATAAAATTTTTTATGTAAAAAAACTTGGCGCGCTGCTAGACCTCAAAATATAATAAGATGATTATCAAATGATATGGAATAAAAAAAATGATGAACAGATTTAAGAAAGAAAATGAGGACTAACAATATACAGTGTGTGTGTGTGTGTGTGTGTGTGTGTGTGAGTGTACGAGCAAATAATTAAAAATACCAAATATGAAAAGTAATGAAGAGATTTAAGAAAGAGAATTAATAATATTCAGCGTATTCATATGTGCGACCAGATTTAGATAGGTATGCGGCTTAGATTTATTATACTCGTAGAATAAGAATTTGTATGGTGTGCGTTATATATTGTAAAAGCGTATAAGACTAGAATAATGATTTCAGATTTGTAAGACATGCGGTTTAAGTTAAAATTAAAAGTAGAAATAAAATATATGTTCTTTTCGCAATTTACAAAATACAATAGTATGTGTTATATGTTGCAAGAAATTATATATTCTTTTTTCAATTGGCGTAATTTAAAGATTTGATTTCATTTTTTTTTTATGGAAGGTACATGAACACTTGGTGCCTTTTTTTTACCTTTTTTTAAAAAGGTAATTTTGTTAAGATATAATAAACACGAGAAAATGTGAAACAACAAAACGAAATAAATGCAGCGGATGGACGCGGATTATGAAGCAGCAAGTCATGTTTAACGTCGATGACTATAAGAGATAGCTATTAGTGAAATAGCGTACTCTAATCGACGACGCAAAATCACAGAAGGTCTTGGCTTTCGACAATTATATGTAGTAATCTGCACGTATCGCGAAATTTTTGCCCTTAGGCAATGCGAGAATTTACGGGATGGCCAGACTGAGGTCGAGGGCCGTGTTTTCCGAACCAAGCTGTTGCATTATCATACAATTTGACCACGCAATATTTACGGCGAAAAACCGTCCCGCATACACGTCTATAAAATCGAGACGTACGCTATGCACGTCGTGCCTTGGATGCCGTTATTAAAGCTGGTTGGAGAAAAGCGCGTTTTCACGATGCCAAATTAACGTTACGTCGGCTACCATTGCGAAAAGAAACACGTATCTAATATCCGGGGTTTTATTATCCATCGATACACAACTCGGGATCGCCATGCCGAGCGCCGATTTCTCGAGCGTATGAAAGACCGGTAGCATTCGAATTGGGAATGGCAAACGTAAAATTTCTGGGTCGCTTTTTTACAAGCGTTAACTTGCGGTTTGTATAATACCAAATTAACTTTTTAATTGCTCCAAGCAATATACTCGAATATGCTCGTTAACAATGTGCCATATATGCAATAATAGATACACGGAAAAAAAGATTCGGTTCGTATAATTGAATTTCGGTTACAACAACCGAAATTTTCTGTTTTCTGGAGACCAGATGAAAACTCGGTTGTAAGAACAGAAAAATTCCTATGAAAGGTTTCCGCTACTCAGGCAATTGTTTTCGGTTATCTCAACCGAATCTCAATGCTGCCTCTGATAAAAGTCTAGCTTGTGTCAACCATAGCTCGGTTATAATATCAAATGTTTTAGTAATAAGAAACAGACGTTCTGCCGCTCTAACCATTCATTTTCATTTATAGTAACTATATAGTACGGCTATCGTTATCGGGTGTTTTGGTTGCTGAAAATAAGTTTTCGATTGCCTTTGCAATTAATTTCGTGTTTCACAAATCAATAAGTCAATTCCAGAATCTACAAGGAAAAGAAAAAGAATGAGGTTATGCAATTATTGCAGCTATACATACCATATGCAGTCGCGTTTTGGTTTGTGTTATATTATTATTTTGCCAATTTTATGTTTACATTTGCATCACTTACCTTTGAATATAAAATATATCCAAATAAGAGTCTAACCCCCATTCTATGAGATAATTTTTGACTTTATTATTATTATCCATTACTTCGATGTTTTCCGAAGTACAATTATTATTACAATATATTTTATTTTATATATATATATATACTTATATAGAAAATACTAAATATAATGTTATTATATTAACCATCGTAGCTCACCTATATTATTCTTGTTAGACGCACATGCACAAGCTACTGTCGATTATCGAGCGCCAAAATCACCGAATTCGTTTGTCAGATCTTTTCGTTTGTAGTAACAGAAAGATCGTTTCTTATCACAGTTCACTACACCTCACTTCGCGCACTCGGTGCGGGTAACCGAATGGTTCGCTACTGTGGCAGCATACTCAAGACGGAAAATTTCGGTTCCTCTAACCGAAAGCATTTGTTAATGTAAACAGTGCTTCAGTTAATGAGAACAGGCTATGTATTGCTCCAACTGAAACTCAACTAACTGAATATCTTTGCCTGCTATAGCCGAATCTTTTTTTCCGTGTACTATAATAATTCGAAATATAAGTTTTATATATTTTCTTTACATTTGTATAGCACATATTTTTGTATATATTACACACACCATTTTTGTTCTTTATTCCATTTTTTAAAATAGTTAAAAAATCATTTTTTTATTAATAATACTAAATTAAATTAAATTAAATAAGATAAATTGGATAATAAAAGAGCCGACACAGGATCTTAATACACGAAATTTATTAGAATGTTAACATGAAAGAAATAATAAACGTTTGAATCTTTAATTTTTTAGGTCACCCTCAGTACAATTTTATAGTGACAGTTTTAACTGATAAATTAAATAAAGATAAAAGTCATAATCAAATGTATTTAATCTATATGTGATTTAGTAAATATATTAACTAGATTATATCGGTAGCTCGAGATTGATTTTTCAAGATGTGATGATTTCAAAACTTATGATCGAAACGTTTATTATTTCTTTTTGTGTTAACATTCTAATAAATTTCATTTACACACTAAGATTCTGTCGATTCTTTACAAATATTTTTAATATTATCAATTTATCTACTTTTTTTAACTTATATTTTTAAATTTTATATTTTCAACACAAACTTTTCCGATAACTGGCAGGACGAGTAATTTTCGTATTTAATAAAAATATATTTACAAGAAATTATTTTTCTTTATCTAGACTACGAACAAAATCATAAAACTTTCATTCACATATCTATTTAAATCGAGTTGTAATATCCGTGTTTTACGCTAATGTTACAGAGCTTGCAGCTTACCCGTACATATATCCATTTAATTCCCATTTGATTTGTGTATTAGCAATGCCATTAGAATTTAGAATCAATCATCGTTGCAAGATGATCGCATTTGTATTATAGTTACGTGGTCATGAGATTTTGAAAAACAAAATAATGCGATTAGCGCGGTCGAGAATGCACAAGCTAATTTATTCTAATCTAATGTACCAAACACCACAAAAACATGAGATTAGTGTTCAACGAGCTTACCGCAAGAAAATAAACATGACACCAACAGCGGTGCTACAAAAATATTTTATCTTGTTGTTTTATTCTTTTTTTTTTGTAAAATATGTTTATAATTAATTTTTAAAAATAAACGCTGACTCTTAAACAAATAAATATGTTCTTGATTTTTAACGAAGGTATTACAATATCTACAATTCAAATATAAATCAGAAATGAAAGATTCTCAAATAGAAAAAAAAAAAAATTAAGAACAGCTACGAGCCAAAAAAAATTAATTTTAATATAATATTATATCCTTGGTCTTAAATATAGAAATAAAAATAAAACAACCTATAAGCATATGTCTATATACTTAAAAAACGTTTCAACCATCTTCGTGTCATTTTCAAAGTTCGAACTTAAAGTAAATAACGGATAAAAGTAAAATGACATAAATAAGTAAATATATATAAATATGAAACATGAAGAATAATTAAATAATGAAAGATTCTTCTTAACGTTTTTACAGGAAAATGCATAAAGCTAACATAATCTTAATTTTTATTTGATTTTAAATGGATACTTCGGCAATTTATCAATTTATTTAATTCAATAAGAGAAATCCTATTTTTCAGTCAAAGCAGATCTTATAGTACCTACTTAAATTTTTCTGTGTGAATTATATATCTACACATGTAATTCTGCAAACCGCGTGCCGAAATCTTTAATTGAATTTATTAATTTATTTCTTGAGATATAAAATATTGAAAATTTAAAAAATATGAAACAGGTGAGATTCACATACGACTTCACACGTGCACGCATGCACATATACACACGTGTGCACGCTGTAACGAATCTGTAGATGAAATTCATCAAAACTTTTTATCTGCATGTAATGTGATATGGATACATGCGTGTCCAGCACACATGTGTCCAGTTTTATTATCATTTTTATGAAAAAAATGATAATGATGTTATATGAATCTGTCAAAAATATTATTAGTTTATTAGTTCATAGGAGCATGCACATATGTCGCATATAATAAACATAAAACTGTTTTATAGTCGACGTACAGTAAATGGGAAATGTGATACGTCACGTTATGGAAATTAGATAAAAGCATATATAAAAACTTAATGAAATCAACACGCAATTTTTTTTCTGGAAAATACCGTATTAAAGGAAAATTATATTAGTCAGCGAAATATTTAGTTTTGCGGAACACAGAGAATTGAGATTAACGAACTTCATATATTTTAAATAAGGATCGTTAGTCTCTCCGTCGGGCTGTTTAACGTTAATCTCACCGTAGGCGTTGCTCGGCTTCATTCTCATTATTGTAGAATCCTCTCCCCCCTCCCCCCCCTCTCTCTCTCTCTCTCTCTCGCTCTCTTTCTCTTTCTCATTGGCGCGAGAAAGTGAAATAAATCTCACGTATACGCAGGGTGACGTGCGAACAGCGAGTTCCATAGTCGAAATATTCGTAGTCGTGGAAAACCGACAACGAGCAAGCGGAGAAATCTGTCGCTGGATTCGGGCATGCCAGTTCATAAAAGCGGACTGTTGGTCGGTCGGTCGGTCGGTCGGTCGGATTGAATTATGCGACGTGACACGACGAATATACTCGACGCTTTTTCCACGGCGGGAACGATACGGCGCGGGCGGCGCGACAATTTATTAAATTTCACACGCACCCTCGACAAGGCGTGTCATCGGCAGATACGGCCTTCCCTGATCACTCGCGTGTGCTAATCCGTCGAAGATTATGCACGGAACACGCGTGACGTTTTTCATGGGCCGGCTGCCGAAAATTGCGACTCGTCCATCGCTCTCCATTCAACCGAAAATAATTTCCTGGTTAGGGAGAATGGCTTGGAAATTGGGGATGATCGGATTTATCGAGCCTCTCCTACTGTGCGAGTATCGCAGAGCGTATTTTGGTAATTTTCTCTTTTTTTTACGCGAACAATGTCTGCGTGCTCCACTCTGTGCTACTTTGCTATCGTAAATGTGCTAAATATCAAAAAGTAATCAAATCAAGATTATTCGCGAATTATTTCCGTGTCACTTTGAAAAGATATAATATCTCCGACCTAATGCGAAGAGCACGTTTTAAAGCGGCGGACAAAGATTTGTCCAGTCCTCCAGTAGGCGGTCTCTCATCCGTCGTAAGAGCAACGTTCGTTGGACAGACAGGAGAAAACTTAGAGGACCAAGGCATTCCGTGCGTACGTGGCGTCCGTGAAAGAGGTAGCACGTATGATAACTTTTCCAGTTATCACCAGATGCTGGCAGTAATTTATTTCCCATACGCTTTCTTTCTCTGTCTCTGTCTTACTTTTGCCCGCATCTTGCACGTTCTCCTAAGATAGTCTGCAGGAGTCTGTCTACAAGAGAGGCATAACTGCAAGTAGTATGTTTTATATACATGTATATATATATATAATAGTAGTATGTTTTATATATATATACATATATATTTTATATATATATATATATATTGAAAGCTCAACGCGTAAGCGGTTCTTTATATCGCTTCTATGTTTCTTTGTGTTACGCCGAAAATCCCAGCATACGTGAAGTGCTGAATACATCATCGTTATCGCGATCTTCAATTTTATTTTATCCTACGACGAGAATTAAAGTAAGCTGCAATTGTAAGGGGGGATCCCGTTTGCCTACAAATCGATTGCCTACAGTACCTTTTGCCTACATCACTTTTGCTTACAGTTCGATTGCCTACATGTATTATTGCCTACAGCTCGATTGCCTACATGCGCTTTTGCGCACAAATAAAAATTTTAGAAA
>NW_017299212.1:200921-229618 GCF_001594075.2 Trachymyrmex cornetzi
CCGTCGTAAGAGCAACGTTCGTTGGACAGACAGGAGAAAACTTAGAGGACCAAGGCATTCCGTGCGTACGTGGCGTCCGTGAAAGAGGTAGCACGTATGATAACTTTTCCAGTTATCACCAGATGCTGGCAGTAATTTATTTCCCATACGCTTTCTTTCTCTGTCTCTGTCTTACTTTTGCCCGCATCTTGCACGTTCTCCTAAGATAGTCTGCAGGAGTCTGTCTACAAGAGAGGCATAACTGCAAGTAGTATGTTTTATATACATGTATATATATATATAATAGTAGTATGTTTTATATATATATACATATATATTTTATATATATATATATATATTGAAAGCACAACGCGTAAGCGGTTCTTTATATCGCTTCTATGTTTCTTTGTGTTACGCCGAAAATCCCAGCATACGTGAAGTGCTGAATACATCATCGTTATCGCGATCTTCAATTTTATTTTATCCTACGACGAGAATTAAAGTAAGCTGCAATTGTAAGGGGGGATCCCGTTTGCCTACAAATCGATTGCCTACAGTACCTTTTGCCTACATCACTTTTGCTTACAGTTCGATTGCCTACATGTATTATTGCCTACAGCTCGATTGCCTACATGCGCTTTTGCGCACAAATAAAAATTTTAGAAACGGAGTTACTTTTGCCTACATGTACTATTGCCTACATGTATTATTGCCTACAAGCACTTTTGCGCACACAAAATTTTCAGAGACGAAATATCACATTTGTTTACATGTATTACCTACAGATCGATTGCCTATATACATTATTGCCTACAGCTCGATTGTCTACATGTATTATTGCCTAATACAGCTTGATTGCCTACATGTACTATTCTCTGCTTTAAAAATATAAATTCTGTTTTCTGTAGGCAATAGTACATGTAGGCAAAAGTAACTCCGTTTCTAAAATTTTTATTTGTGTGCAAAAGCGCATGTAGGCAATCGAGCTGTAGGCAATCGAGCTGTAGGCAATAATACATGTAGGCAATCGAACTGTAGGCAATGCTATAGTTATCAAAAGGTACTGTAGGCAATCGATTTGTAGACAAAAGCAACCATCTCCAATTGTAATGTTATGATTTTAAATATTTCATACATGGAGAAAATTTTATATTTAAAATTACTATAATGTGGTAGTATAGCTGCGGTCTTCATGTAAATTATAAGTTTAAATGCTATAGTTATTTTTTTAAAAACAATAATATAACGTAATTTTTGCATTTTTTCATAGTAAAAATTTTTTATTACAAAATCAAATATACTTAGCAAATTTGATTTGCGTACCATAATAAAAATTAACTATTTTCATGTTAGAATATGGCTTAACAAAATAATTACTTTATTTATGTGATAAAAATTAGTATTACCATAGTAAAAGTTAAGTCGGAATCATGTTGTGAGAGTCCATCGAAAATACAAGACATAGTAAAGTCTAATTTAAAATTGTATTTAAACTTAATATAAAATTTTCTCCGTGTATACTTAATCATAATTATATATTGTTTATTCAAAGTTCAATGATCCCTATGCTTTTCTTCTTGTTTAGAAATTTTAATAACGTAATAGCAATAACAAAAATACTGCAAAAATTCCTTGCAATAATATATTGTCAAAACATATTTTTTATTAAACAAATTGTTTCCGATAATCATGCGTCATGTGTTTGAAATGTGGAAACTGTGAATAATGTTGAACGCACATATTGTTTGTGTTTGTTCCATCTATATTTACTGATCTCGAAAAATGATCCTAAAAACGCATACGATAATGTATTCCATTGTGCGTAAAAATTATGCGAATGTGTGTATTTATACATGAGTGATTGAGTTCAAAATTGCCGAAGCTTAAAACTCACAAGAGTGGCAAGTGCATTGTTCGTTCGTTACATTAATGTCGCACACATCGTGTATATGTGCGACAATATTAATTTGGACGTTTCTGCTGTGTCGTAATATTGACCGCTAGGATATAGAACGTAAAATCACTATGAAAATTGAAATGTATCATTATCGCGATGCAGAATTACAAATGAATATAACGAATGCTGCATATTAAAAATTATCCCAGTCATACACTGAGAGAAAAGATATAGTATTGGTAACAAAAAAGAGAATTATTCACAAATGGCCGATTATTATTGGATTACTTTGTTAAAATTACAAAATACAATATTTTTTTGTAAGATGAACAAAATTTTTTTATTTAAGTACAAATTTATTTGGCTACTCATGTTTTGTAAATACCAATGTAAAATTTGGTTGCCTTTACAAAATAAGTATTCTTTTAGTAATTTCAACAAAATAATCCACTATGGTAGAGCAAGGAGTGTTTCGCGGAGCTATCAGAGATGGCGTGTCTCCTCGTAAGAGAAATTTAACGTCTATAAAGCCGAGACGATTAGAGACTAATCTCGTGGACTTCTCGCCACACCATGATCAATCATGATAACTATTTTTTCAGAGCGATTAGTAATCTCAATTGCTCTAAATCTATATATATTTTTGCTAAGATAAGGAAATTCAAAAACGCCAAACATAATCACTCTGTAGAAAGTGAGAGATACTTATTTATTATTCACTTTGTTCCGGTAACAAAATATTTTATTTTTAATTACAAAAGATCTATAAACATCATACAAAACAGTTTTGTACCATTAAATGATCAGTTTAGTTAATAAATTCAACAAATTGATATTGTCGTGGTAACCAACGGTTTGATTAATCATATATCAACAAATAGTTTTTGTGTCAGTAACAAAACACTTTGATTATTGGTACAAAACATTTCTCTCAGTGTAGTTACATGATTACAAATTAATAATAATACTTTCCAAATTTTTATTATAATTTCTTGTATTTTTATTAAAATATTTATTACAATAAATATAAATTTCACATTTATTGTAATAAATTTTAATAAATTAAAATAAATTTAATAAAAATATTATAATATTTCGTATTAAAAGAATTTTAAAGAGGAAGGAGAAAAATCATATATACAGAAGGGATTGCCAAATGTGTATCACTTTAATTATTTTTTTATTATATTTCCCACTTATATACATATTGACTTACACTGAGAGAAAAGATTTTGTTATAGGAACAAATCAAGGGAAAGCATATGTGATATTTGTTAAAAAAAACAATCGATTTGTTACGATTGCAAATTAATTCGTCAATGAAACAAATAATCAATAGTATCGCTAGCAAATAAGAGGCTCATATATATATATAAGTCGTAGACGGTTGCAGAGTCTAAAATAAGAAATTGACTAATTCTAGTCAAGTATTCTCCCTGTATTTGACTGTGCTTGATCGGTTTCCTACAACTTAAGACTCCACGATCATCTACGAATTCTATATAAACGAGCTAAAGTCTATCCAAAAGATAGGTTAGATTCTATATAGTTTGTTTCTGTTACTAATAATTGGTTGGTATAGCAGACTAGCAGAACTCACAACAACATTATTTGTTGTTACATATTTACCGATCACCGGTTAAAGGTACTGGTGGCTTGTTAAATTAACAAAATCCTTTCTCTCAATGTATATGCAGATAAACGTTGGAAATTATAACTTGTAGTTTTAGGTATTTAGCTATTATTACATGTTTAGTTTTCTACAATAATGTCTTTTCTTAATAACAAATTTATCTATTAGGTATAAGCTATTTTGTAACTTACTACAAAAGGTATGATTTACCTTTTGCACTGGTATGGTAACCTATTGAATTTTTGTCCATATTCATTTCTTATTTATTTTATACTTGTCACTAAATATTGCTTATAATTAAGTAATAATATAAAGTATTGATGAGGTACAATTTAAGCGACCGGTCCCCATTTAT
Organism: Trachymyrmex cornetzi; assembly: GCF_001594075.2. Classification (NCBI taxonomy): domain Eukaryota; kingdom Metazoa; phylum Arthropoda; class Insecta; order Hymenoptera; family Formicidae; genus Trachymyrmex; species Trachymyrmex cornetzi. Next base: position 204,786 of record NW_017299212.1, read on the forward strand.
AGAAAAAAACTTTCTTCTCTGTATACATATATACTGCCTAAAAACTACACTGTGCATTCAAGCACGTACTCGTAAAAAGTGATTGCAATATATGTGCAGTATGATTAGTTTTCCGTGTAAAAGTGATACTATATTATATTACACGTCTAAAAGTGTAAATCCATTTTGTACACACACACACAACACACACATCTATCTTGTAATTTCCTTTAACACACATGAATTTGTATAGTGTAGAAACACTTACATACAGTAAAATTAATAACCTATAAAATTAATAACGCTACTTATTATCACGATATCTTAATGATGTAATGTCTGTTACATCTTATTAACGTTATATGCTAATTATAAACGCTGGCAAAGATACGTACGATTATTGAATTTCGCGACGTCACGTTGTGTCGGCGAATGTCGCAGCGTAGAGCCAACGTACCCACGATCCTGCAAATTACAAAATTCGCAAATTAATGATCCAGGTTTGATTATACCGCTGTCACGATTATATCGCGATTACTTGCCACCTGAGTGACATTTGACGCAGCCGACGCGCCACGATAAAATCCACGGATGGTACACGTTTAATTAAATGTCCCAGTACGATCGACGTGTGATGCTGCGTGTTTTCCGTTGTTGTCAAATTATGTCGCCATTTAATATCCCAATTTTAATTCTGATTCCGCCAATATCATTACAATTGTATGAAATTTCCTCTTATTGGGCAATAATGAAAATCTCATAAATTATGACAAATTATAACGTATATAATAAAACACGATTACAAAATGACAAATGTGGATTGAAGAAATGCGAGAAGCTGTAAGAACGAAAAGCAATATTTGTGCTGTCATATTATTATTATTATTCTCTCTCTCTCTCTCTCCCCCCCTCCCTCCCCTCGCCCCTCTCTCCTTCCCTTCCCCTCTACCTCTCCCCCTCTCCTTCTCCCTCCCCCTTCCCCTCTCCTCACCACTCCCCCTTCTTCCCTCTCTCTGTTTTTTTTTATATTCTTCATTTTTTTATACTTACATATTTTAATTATTATATTTCGTATATCTACTATTTTACCTCATTTGTCGTATACGATATTTGTAATACAGTATGTAACTGTGATAAAATATAATAATTTGTCAGATTGATCATTTCAGTTCCGAAGTGAAAAAGTGAGGAATTCACCGATTATATCCTTTCCGAGGAATGATTTTCTTGTCATCTGGGAAATTCGACTTTGCGTTAATCCTTGTGTGGAAAGGTTCCATGAACTTTTCTCGTATCTAACCAATCGACATTAGTCATAAAACTGGAGGCAGAAGAAGGGGAATCGGACAAATCTTCGTCGAATGGGAATCGTAGGAACGAGAAAGAAGTACATACGTAAAGGGTCCATTCTGATCCGATCATGATGTCCTCATAAAAAGATGGAAGAGAGGAGAGAGAACTGACGCGAAATCTGCGGATGCTAATAATTATTTTATGAGATGCCGAATTTATCGTTGCATTAGCATACCTGTAACTTTCTGTTTTACAATCCTTTTCGTTATTAACCATTTATATTAATCTCAATTGCCGCGAGAATTCACGATACAAAATGTGGTTTAAAAATTAATAATTTATGATGCATAAGAAGATGGGACGCATATATTTTTTTCTTTTTAATACGAACAATTTAAACATTTAATTCCGTATATACGTACATTGTAAAAAGTGCAGTATTTCAAATGTTTGCATTTAAAACATTTTTGCAGAACAAACGTTTAATAATAAAATTTAAACCTAACACATCTTTAAGTGTTAAGTTTTATCGTTCAAAAGTTTTAACATGCCTTATGTTTTTGCTAACGATTCCATTCTTTATTTATAAAATATTAATTTATAATACAATATTTCATTTATATATTTTCGGTCTTACGAAGTATTCAATAAAGTCGTAAATTGCCAAAAAATAGTAATAAACGATAATTAAAACCTCTCAAAAATGTGAAGCTGGCACCCCAAAGTCGAAATTTCGATTTATTTAATAGAGTTCTGGCCCTTCCCCAAAGAGTTCTACAGTTCCTGATAGGTTTTGGAAAGAGTTCTGACGATTAAATGCAAAAAAAACGTGATTTGAAAGTTTGGGGTGCCAACTTCACATTTTTGAGAAACGAAAATTAGATATAACTTTTTTATTTCATGACGGAGCGAAAAAAGTCATTATACTATTTGATAGAACTCTTGTATGGCTAACCAGAACTCTAAAGAAAATAATAAAAAACATTTTTTTCTGGAAAATTTTGAAAAATTCGATTTTTTAACGTGAAAAATAACAATAACTCTTTCAATTTTGGTTCTAGCGCCTCAATTATTAAAGATAATCGTTAGAACTCTTGTAGAACTACCCAGAACTCTCAATAAAATATTGGATTTCGAAAAAAAATTTCTGACCCGTGTGGACTTGAAAAAATTCAAAAGTTGAAACTCCAAAGTTATAGAACTTTTTAGATATTGGTTTCAGCGCACCGGTTATTAAAGATAATCGTTAGAACTCTTGCATAGAACTTGTAGCATAGGTATCGTTGAAAAAGCCAAAATTTTTTATTTTTTATATTAGGAAAATTTCGATTGCAGAAATTGGGAAATAATCAAGAACTAAGAAATGATAATGACAAAGTGATTTATATGTTATCGAGCTATATTTATTAATAATAAACAAAAGGTAATCAAACGGAAATAAAATTACACTGGTATTTATTAACATTGAGAAAAAGATATTCCGTTTAGGCGATATGCAGAATAATATTAAATCGAAAATCAAGATTATCGCCTTGCAGATATAGTATCATATCGAGAGTCTGGAAATAGTGGTCATTATGTTGCTTACGTCAAAAATGTTATTAATCGGTTTAAATATGATGATTTGCAAAATAAGAGATGTATGGTAACTTCTGAAGAAATTGTTATGCCACATATGTGATCATGTTTGTAAAGATATAATTAATAAATACCAGTGTAATTTCATTTCCGTTTGATTACCTTTTGCTTATTATTAATAAATACAGCTCGATAACATATAAATCACTTTGTCATTATCATTTCTTAGTTCTTGACCATTTCTCAACTTCTGCAATCGAAATTTTCCTAATATAAAAGATAAAAAATTTTGGCTTTTTTAACAATACCTATGCCACAAGTTCTATGTAAGAGTTCTAACGATTATCTTTAATAACCGGTGCGCTGAAACTAATATCTGAAAAGTTCTAGAATTTTGGAGTTTTAACTTTTGAATTTTTCCAAGTCCACATGAGTCAAAAATTTTATTTCGAAATCCGGTATTTTATTGCGAGTTCTGGGTAGCCCTACAAGAGTTCTAATGATTATCTTTAATAATTGAGGCGCTAGAACCAAAATTGAAATAGTTATCGTTATTTTTCATGTTGAAAAGCCGAATTAAAAAAAATTTTCCATTAAAAAAATGTTTTTTATTATTTTCTTTAGAGTTCTGGTTAGCGATACAAGAGTTCTATCAAATAGTATAATGACTTTTTTCGCTCCGTCATGAAATAAAAAAGTTATATCTAATTTTCGTTTCTCAAAAATGTGAAGTTGGCACCCCAAACTTTCAAATCACGTTTTTTTTGCATTTAATCGTCAGAACTCTTTCCAAAACCTATCAGGAACTGTAGAACTCTTTGGGGAAGGGCCAGAACTCTATTAAATAAATCGAAATTTTGACTTTGGGGTGCCACCTTCACAGAAATATAATTAAAAATAAATTTCTCAAATACACAAACGTCACGTATGTCAGTTAAAAGATAGCAATAAATATTTGGACATTATGATGATTATTTTAATAAGCGAGTGGAATCAATATATCTATATTCTCCTGCAAATTAAGCGCCAGATTAAGGGGATTCTAATAAGACGATTAGTCATATATAGTGTGTGTAAGTAGGACTTACAGATTTACGTATCACTGATAATCACTAAATACATACTACTACATCAATATCTCACGTATCATACATATAATTTTCGTATAACGGTAACGTTTTAATTAGACGTCTGAGTCTAATTCTAAAAACTTCAGAAGAACATTGTTTCTTCGTGCAAAGTACTAATCTGTGGATTACTACTATTTCGTAAGTACAGATTGCACAGCTTTTATACGAAGCAAATGTTGTTACGGTGTAACATCTCAAGAGCGCCATATTGGATTAAAAAATGGTAAAGAAGACATTTTTTTACTCGGCATAAACTCCACCTCACAGACACATATTAATGCGTGTATTTTAATCCTGGAAAAAGATTTTTGAGTCTATACAAGAGGAAAAAAAGTAATTGTTATGCAAAAATTATATGATTTAGATTCAGTAATACAGGTGGCTTTAAGATTCCCTTAAACACAAGTATCTTTAATTAGGATACTTGAAGAACTCGACAGCATGCCAAAAGGGTTCTGTTATATCAAAACCCAAGAAGATTAAGCTTGAAAAAGTGAAAAGATTTTTATCTGAGAAACCTAGTTATTTTTCTAATTAAAGGGAAAATATGTAATGATAAATTAAAAAACATAATACATGCACAAACTATATTCATTCTTTATATTTATTCTCTACATTTATTCTTTATATTATAAAATTTCCATAAATGAAAAGTGAACTGAAACTTTTGAGCACAGTAGTAGTAGTATATATACATTTTTACACCATATATTATCTCAATATTAAAATTTTATTATTTAAAGCTCTTTGCGGAACAAAAACAGTCATAGAAATGTTTAACAAAAGATTAATTTAATTTGCAACATTACGTTTTCTTTCATTCATTTATTATCGTTTTAATTCATTATCCTGAACTTATAAAAATAATAGTTAATATTGGAATGTCAGATTTTTCGCGTATATTATACAACAAAGGAGAAAGTTCTCGTAATGATGTTCATAAATTTAATTTAATTGGGCTGGCAGACGATTTATCATTAACGACGTAATTATGGCAAGCGTTTAACAGTTCCTATCAATTTACACGCATCCAGTCTTTACTGGAGGACTACAATGTTTAATTCTCATGAATATACTGACAAAAACGTCGAGTCGCACAGAACTTGTTTGTGAACGGCATTATAATTACGCATTGAATAAGTATCGTATAATTAACGTAATGGAGCCAAATGGATATGAAACTTACAAATAGTCAAATTTAAATCAGAAACCTTAGCGATTGATTTTTTTCGTCGGTTTCGCGCGCTAAATTACCCTGGAGAACATCTACATCCTTGTAAGCGACAAAACTTTACCACGATAAACTGTTGAGTGTATAAGAGTTTAATCAGTTTATTAAATCGTATTTAGACATAAACGATTTAATAAATTGATGCATCAAAAACGAACATTATAACCTATTCCACTACTCTTAAAATAGTTCTTCTGTATAAAAGAATAATCATCTCTCTGTGATCACAATTTATAGAATAGTAATATATTTATGTATTCTTATTAAATCTACATTTTGAAGTATCTAATAAAAGAATCACGATTTCCGATGTCAATTTGGAATAATAATATCATATCTAAATATAATAATTACGGCTTAAAATAAAATATTACAGTATATATTATTACAGTAGTTTAATTGCGTTTATAAGTCCGGAAAACCCATTCAGCGCGCTGTTCGAATGACTATAAATATGATACGTTATATATGCATGTACATATAGTATATAGATTCAGCATTAAAGATCCAGCTTCGACTGTTATAGGTATTTAATTTTTACTTCGTATTGGTCGTATTCTCACATGTACAGTCTAAAATGAGATTCTTAAAATATTACAAATATTAAATTATACTTCAAATTTATTAAATCGAGGGGATAATCACTAGCTGAAATATTTTCCCATAGATTACATGATTTCATCTGATTACAAATAATTTTTTTCACTACTATGAAGTAATTTGGTGAAATATACGATTTTATTTAATATTATACAATTATTTCTCGTGGTTGCATATATATAATTATCGGATTATACATAGAGATTTTATATAAATTTTATAATGATTTCAAAGATTCTGTCCCACGATTACATTAAGTGGTTACTTCCTCCGTATTAAATTATCATGTTTCTATGTAATGTGTACATGTTCTTCACAATTTGCACATTATTGCCCGCGCCGTCAATGAAGTTTATGTCGATTTAGAATACCAGAGAACAGATCGAAATCGCGGATTAACAAGTTCGAAAGCTGGTAAGCTGAAAAAGTCGTATGCGTCAAATGACTGAAAGGATACTTCGCTGCTCTTTTCGTTTTGATTATTCTTTTTCTTGTCCTTGTATTGAGAATGAAAAGCTCCAGCGAATACAAACGCAAAAGAAAGAAGCGCAGAGGACATTGGATGGAAATGGAAAAGTTTTGGTAAGCGCGGCGCGACTATAATCGTAGGCCTCGATTAAGTCGCAAAGAAACGGAATAATTGATAGTGCCGAGATGTCAATGATGGACCATTCATAAAGCGCATGACTTTTAGTCGAATGATGCGACAAGTCTAGCGCTCGTTTTACGTGCTTTTCAATTACATTCTTTTCCTATTCAATTTTTCTTCTTTTACTATTTACAATGATTCTTTCATTTTCATTGCACCTTTATTGCTTTTAAAAATAAGTAAACGGATAAATGTATTTTAAATATATTAACATATTTTATGTTAAAAACACATAGATACATCTCTGATTTTCTTGGATTTTGATGGAAAATGTAGTCGGTTAATTATATTTATTTTTTTAATGGTATTAACATCATTATATATAGCTGGTTTTTTAATCTTTTTATTTTGGTACATATATGTATCAAAGTGAAAAAATTGTTTATTTGTGTTAACGGACGGTTATTCGGAACAATACAAAGTACGTATCCATCAATCAACCTATCTATTCATCTGTCTATGTATCTATTTATCTACATATCGATCTTGCACCTCCATCAATTTTAAGCTTACTTTTTTTCTCTTTCTCTCCGTTTTTCCTCTTTTTTTAGCCGTTTTGATTTTTGATGTAATCTAATTGTAATGTTTAACTTGTAGCGTATATTTTATTTTTTTATTTTATATCAAAAATTGGATTCCATAAAATTAATAATAAATCTTTAATAATAAAGTTAATTAATTAAAAACAATTTTTTGATTTTTTTATACACATTTTATTTTTATACTACAACTTTTATTATAATGTATTTTTCTCTTTTATATAAATAAATTTAAATGTTTTACGCGGTCAACGTAAATCCAAAATTAAAATTTATATCTATATATATGAATTATATATATATATATATATATATATATTTCTTGCGTTACCTTCTCTCTCTCTCTCTCTCTCTCTCCCCCTCTCTCTCTCTGTATGCTTTTTTATTAAGATGCTCTCATGTAGTGCATGAATATCGTTTGTCTGTTATGTTCTCTCCATCTGTGCTTTGTATTCTTTTCCCGAATGTAATAGCAAGAAAGCTTTTAAGATTATAGGATCTTTTTCATCAAGTCAAGTTCTAAACATTAATTTCATTTCCATTGGGAGAGTAGCTTCGCCAAAGCAATTTGTGATAAATGACCAGTTTTTTTCTGTTTTAAGTTAATCCAATATAAATATATAAGGATTAGCTTTTTCCCTCTTTACTTCCTTTTTGTGAATTTTACATATATTTAGTATCTTACATCTTACTTATCCAAAAAATTTTATAGTTCATAGCATTTATATTTACCACAACGCTTTCTTGTGATAAAAAGTGAAAACAATATGTCAACGTTTTTTAATTCAACAAGACGAATAGTGAAATGAAACGATTATGAATTATTGAAAAATTGTTATCCAAAGAAAATTGTATAAAAGCTACGATTTTTATCATATTTCCACTAATTTTATAAAAATTTTTTTTATATTAGAGCAATGCGATTTGTTTCAGCCATCCGCTTTTCTACCACAGTTGCATACAAATCGCGTCATTGTCGGCACTTGAATATTTTCACCCCGAAATGTACCGTGTGATCGAAAGGATTTTCTCTCGTGGTCTCCGGTTCGGTTTAATTTTAGTTTTCATGAATTGTTCCGGCTATGAAGTCAGGTGATACGTGACATACAAGCGTTTTTTGCAACTGACGCACGTAGAAAGTTGTATTGACTGTATCCCGCGCATCCATTTCGAGCATTTTTTCGTGTGTTCTCTCTCTCTCTCTCTCTCTCTCTTTCTATTAAACTATCACTCGACATTTCGTCGAAGTATGCGGGAAAAAGTATCACTAAACTACGCATGTACAAAAGTTATTTGTCTCTTTTCGCGCGCGAAGCACGTAACATTCACAAAAAAAAACTGTTACGCGTCATGAACGCGGAATTTTTGTACGCAGAATGATGATCTTTTCGACTATTAGACCACTGAAAAATTTATATCCGTTATGCAACATATTTACGTAACTTTTGAAAAAATTATAACAGTTTAATCCTATACAATTGATATAAGAGTAACCCGAGCGAAAGTTAGGACATGCCTGATGTACGATCAGGCCCTAATTAGGAAATCATAAGGCATGCCTCAATCGGGAATTCTCTACTTGGGCCTAATCAAGAAGCGATAAAGTTATGTCCTATAAAAAATTTCCTATAATAATATAATATAATATATCCTACATATAACAGATTTTCTAACCTATAAAGTCGTTAATTTTAAGTTAAATTTAATATCTCGCAAGGTAGAGCGACGTTTTTTCTACCAGATTCTTTTATTTCGTATAAAAATGCGTGAACTACTGAACATAATTTTGATTATTGAAATGGAAGCTATTATTAGATTGAATAATTATCTAATTAATTTTGCTTAGTTGCAATATTTTCATATATTTAAAAAATTACTATTCGATGGTATAATATCTAGTAATTGACTGGATGTTCGGTTAAACAAATTTTTATCAGGATTATATTGACCAGATATGTCAACTATATTAGGTGTTAAACTTAATTCCTGCCGTTTTTCGTCTCCAAAATTGATTTGTTTTGAAGGAAAGATGAATGAATATCTTAATCAAAGTAATTTCCTCCATTTTCTACTTTATTACTAATTAATAATACTTTATTAATAATACTTTGATTAAGGTATTTCCCTTCGAAACAAATCAATTTTGAAGACGAAAAACGGCAGGAATTAAGTTTAACACCTAATACATTCATTAACATTCAGTATTCGTGGATCATCGAAGTAGCAGTTTCCGTACGATTACAGAAATCAAGCAATGAATGTGTGATGCAGCTTTCGAATGGGTGACCGTTTCAAGATATCATAAAATTAATTTCCACGTTTAGGGGAAAATTTTTTTTTTTAATCATAATTTTGTCGTGTCAGTCGTGTGTATACTACTTGAATATGATGATGATAATATTAATAATATTTATTGTAATAATAAAACTGGATTTATATTAATCTTTTTTCGGGATTATAATATTCTTAAGTGCAATAAGGAAATCATAGAGTAACCCTTTAAGATCTTGATGAGGAAAATCTTAATCGGATAATCTTAATTCTCGACGTTACATTTACGGTAAGGACCCTGAAAATACTGCAACTAAACAAAATAGAATATATATAATATAAATTATGTTCAGTAGACGCGTTTTTATACGAAATAAAAGAATCAGGTAGAAAAAAAGTCACTCTCCCCTGCGAGATATTAAACTTAACTTAAAATTAACAACTAGGGCACCTGATGAGCGCCTGATCAGACGCCAGGGCATACTTATCAGGTCCATATCAGAGCCTGACCAAAATTTCTGCTCGGGAAGTGAATATAAAAAATGTAAATGTTTCGTTTTCGCGAATACAAATTTTATTTTTAGCGCCTAGGTTGTAATTTTATTACAAGGACTGGAGATTTTCTGAACAAACGTTCCATAAAGTTCTGAGAAAGATGCTTTATTCTTTTGATTATTTTATTGAAAAAAACGTCACGACGACATTCTTGTTGGATAGACAGCGAGATTAATTTTATTTTAGAACATGAAGGATGATGCGAAAGAGTACCGTGAAGGAAGATTTATGAGGAGCAAGCGTTTTCACAACTGAAACACACCACATTGCCTTTTTTTATTTTCTTCGCACACTCTTTCTCTGTTTCTCTCTCTTTCTCACTATCTTCTTTATCTAGAAGCGCAAAGAGAAAAGCTCTGCGGCGGGAAACTCCTTTCTAGCTGCAGCTGCATCTCTGAGTTAATCTCGGTTTTGGATAGGCGAGAATTTTTCCAAGTGCTAAAAGTTTTTTTCCTTCTCTATCATCGCTTATCTTTTTCGAGAGAAGGAGGGAAGGAGAGAAAGCGAGAGACAAAGAGAGACAGAGAGAGAGAGAGAGAGAGAGAGAGAGAGAGAGAGAGAGGGAGGGGGGATGAGAAGGAGGGAGAGTAAAGCGATGAATTGTTTGTTACGAAATACATCCATTTCAATAGCGAAGTCAATAACGTAAATAAAATTATAACGATCGGATCTGTGGGATATGTGTGTCCAATTAAACTAACAACTTTGTTATGACTCTACACACAAAACTATGATGTTGCATCAGTTATGTGAAGGGTTCAACAAGCTGCTCCGATTTCAACAGTTTAATTTCGACTAACAATTTAGTTGTTAATTGTTACCAGTTTGATACAATTCTTGAAAATTGCGTACGATAAAAACAAAAAGGAAAAATAATGGGAATAATAGCAAAAAAAATCATCATATATCAACAGTGAGACTGGTCTCGCGTCATTATAGTAAGATTTATAGTTGTAGGTTTTTTTTCGAAAAGAAAAAGCCTGCCATCTTTAGTTTTTTCCCGATGTAACGGGTGTCGATGCGTCGATTTATAAGGCGCGGACGTTCTCCGCAACTGACGCACAAGGAGCACCATTTGTCTCGAGCTTTATTTTCTTCTACATTCTTCCCCTCCATTTGTCGACTCCTCCCCGTCCCCAGTAACGCGAAAAAAGCTCTTACGATTATAGGTACTTTTTCAATCTGGATTGACGGAGTTAATTTCACTCTTCGCGTGGTAGATCTTTCTACCGCACTATTCTTTTTTTTTCTCCGCTTTTGCACCGAACAGTGAAACATCCAGATTGAAATAGAAACCCTAAGTATATATCTCATAAAATGATTTTCTCGAATTATTTAAATATGAGACTGCAAGAATCAAACGATATCCTCATGTACGAAACGTATTTCGAAATAGAATATTTGGCTTTTAATATTTTTATAATAGAACACTTAGTCACGCTCTTACTGTTTTCACACTGTTTTTACAGAACCGTAATAACACTTTTGCAATGATTACTCACTAAAACTATGCATTTAAGAGCGCAGCTGTAGATGTTTAATTATCAATGGTGACTGTAAATGTCTCTATAATCATGAAAGAACTAAAATACTAGTTTAGTTTTTATATATTATAAAAAAGCTAAAAGGAATAAATGTATAATTTTCTTCAATAGTTTTAAAGAAACATGTAAAACGCAATGAAAACCGTAATTACTAATCTTCCACATAATTGTAATCTTCACATAATTAAAATCCACTTGTCGCAATTTGTAATAGAAGATTATTAAATTTATTTTGTTTTGTGTTTGCATCGTTTTTTTCTACAAACAGTTACTAAGTGTTTATCATTAAACGATAATAAAAACCATAATTACTAATTGTCCATTTAATTGTAACAACTTGTAATAAACCACTAAAAGGATTTTTAACTAAAAATTTACAAAAGCATTTCCCAATTGCTTTCTCGATATGTAAGAACTACATCGCTATCTTTTGAAATTATTAGTTTATTTATGTTATCAATCTAAATGAAATCAATAACGATTTTTTATTTTTTTCGATTTTGCTGCTGTTTTTTGTGTTAAGGAGAAAATAACACAAACAAAACTTGTTCTTGTTATTTTCTCCTAAAGTTTAATTTGAATGCTCTACAAGTAACAAAACTCTGATGAATGATTTTGTTACGTGCATTAGCCTTTACACGCCTACGATGAATGTACCGCGCGGATTCTGCAACGTGCTTCCGGCAAACGTTATTTATTCGCCACTGTAGGTCTGCGTTTCGACCGGGGACTGACTCTTCCGTGCAAATTGACAGTTTCGACCGATAGTTCGGAATAGTTGCATCCGTGCGAGACCGCCAAACGAATGCCGGCACTATTGCTGCGTGCTTCTCCAGAAATGCACTTCCGACACGTCCATCCGATTAATCCGACAATTTCGGAATTCGATGAAAATAGTTATCCAAGTTAGCATGTGCTTAGAACTTTGCAAAGTCATAAGAAACAGAAAGAGAGCGCATTTCTCCACCTCTTTAAGTAGTTAAGTGGCGATTAGGAAACACATGTTGAAATGTATAACTCCAAATTCCAACTGATGACGTAAATATCGTTGACGGCGAAGTGAATAATGGTCGGGAATTAAATACTATTGGACAGATCCAATATAATCTAAAATATTTAAATTCGCAACAACAATCACAACTCTGATTGAATACGTAAAATGATATGATTTAATGCACGTAAAATGACATGATTCATAAATTGAAATTATTATTAATGATGATTGAACAATAGTAATAACAACGCGACGAAAATACAACAATCTATGCTAGTTAACAAGCTTCGCTTATGACTGATTTTATACTGATTTTATAATAAACGGTAAATACACATTTATTATGTGTATTCATCCAATATATTAATAAAAAAGCACGAGAATATTTTTACTGAAAGACATGTCCCGTATAAATTTACTTTGGACGCTTATTTCCAATTTCGATGCAAACCGGTTTGACTTGTATATCGCCGGTTGTGCTTCATAAAAATACAATTTAATTTGATTGCTATACGGAACACACACGCTAACGACATATGTATTTTTCATTTCTTTTTTTTTTCCCCCCGTAAAACATGGCTACATTTTTGTGAAATGCAGTACTTAAGCCACTCCTCCCGACCTTGTCTAAAAAGAATAAAAAGAAAAAGTGTCTCTCTCTCTCTCTCGAGGCGCCGCGTAACGCGAGTGTAAGCAATGGTCGTTAGATCCCCCGTATCAATTACTGTGCATCGCTGTGCGCTAGGCACAGAGTCAACATCCATAAATTTACGCGTGGCAAAAAGCGATCACACAGACGATTTTGCGGCCGCCGGCCGAGTGGACGCTCCGTGCTATTACGTGGGGCTTAATTAGAAACCGGGAACACGGTTTCTACCTGCAGTAGAGTAACAAGTGCTAGCGCCGTATTTCCGGCAGACTCAATTACACCGGCTTACACCTTTATTTAGTACGTGTAAGTCGTGCGCCGACTCGCCTGGAATCGACGCTAATCGCCAGTTTGTTCGAACTAATCTCCCGGTCTAGCAGTGATTCCATCGATAAACGATTGCTTATACAAAGTGCTAAAAAAAAAAACTGTTAAGTGGTTGCATATGAAATGTCAAGTTGCGAAAATTCCACAGTTTTCACGAAGTGCGTTTTACACTAAGAGAAATGTTTTGTACCAATAACCAAAGTTTTGTTACTGACACAAAAACTATTTGTTGATATATGATCAATCAAACCGTTGGTTGTCACGACAATATTAATTTGTTGAATTTATTAACTAAACTGATCATTTAATGGTACAAAACTGTTTATATAAAGTACACACCTTTCAGTAGTATATATGCTGTATATTGCACATTAACATTACTTTTTTTTTTGCAAGATTATGGTTTAGTTTGTACAAAATATCTGCGATTTTTCAAGTTACTGTAAATTTTTGGAAATACAGAACAATGTAAAAATAATATTATATCTAATTTTAAAGTAATTTTATATCTAATTTTAAAAAAGTAATTTATGAATTTCAAAAAATCGTCCTTTTTAATAACGCGAAGGAAATGAATTATAACTTGCAAAATTTAATATCTACAGTATGAGATAAAAATGCGCTTTTAACATTTTACCGTAAAATAAAAAATTAATACCACAGAATACATACGTACATGTATAATAGAAGCGAAAACATATTATTATACAATTTTATTATTTGATATTATTATCGAATTAACTGTGTGTGATGCATATAATATTATTGTTAAGATACACTATATGCTATTAATATTTTACACGCTATTTTATATAATAATTTTACGAAACTCTATATGAACTAGATGTAGTTGGCTGATAATCATCTGATAAAAGATCGTCAGTGAATTTCCTATGTTACCAGAATACCTTAGCTTACTCTATTTGTCCGGCGCCGTGTTTCGCTGGTTGAACGGATCCGGCCGGGGATTCGGAATAATTCGATTTCGTCGTTCGTGCGATTCGGTCGCCGCGTGTGTAATTCACATGTACGCGAACGCATAATCGCACGCGATTAGAATCGAAAGGACGACCGTGGTAAAGCGCGATGGTCGGAGGGTAGTTGCAACGCTCCGCTAGTTGCACCTGTGGAGCGCGGCAACGAAATGCACTGGAGAATGAAATGAGGAAATATCGGACTGTCGTTTGGAAATCCTGCGCATATACCGTCGGTAAATTCAATTAGACAGATAAAACGGGAATTGCGCATCCAGCTCACGAGTACAGCTCTTGGCGACGTGACATGTTGCAGAGTTGCGACAACAAAATGGCCGATTTCATCATACTTCCTTGATTTCTCTTTTAGAAATGATGAACTGATAACATATCGTTTTCTTAAACGACGTTCTAAATATTAACGCTGATGAAGAATTTTAGTATAAACTTTAAACAAGGAAAGTTAAAAAAAGTCACAAAAAGCATTTATACTACTTTTAAGATTGCTGATTTTGGCATTGTACTCAAAATCAGATTATATGTATAATTAATTATATTGATTGACAAAATTTCGCTTTTCTTATATTTAATTGATTTGATAAGATGTCTCTTATAGTGTCCTTTGCGCTGATTTTAAATCTGTCTGCCAAATTTATTTAGAAGAACAGGATTTTTCAATAACGTGCATTTAAAACTTCCTCTACTTGTTTCTTATGCTTAGATATAAATAAATGATTTATAGGAAAAAGCTATTTTTAAAATCATTTTTTTTCATAAGGCTTTTTTTTCAAGGCTTTAAAAAAATTAATCATTTTAATTAAGAAAAAAATATCATACGAGTTACAAAATGTAAAGTTTTTAAAAAGGGATTAGTTACAAAAAATTGGTGATTTGTTTATTTGTAAGATAAATTTAATCTTATTTTCAGAATCAGCATCAAAAGATACATAGAAATCAGTCAAAGTTATTCATTTAACAAAATTATTGTCATTGTCATGATTATATTTCCTAGTGTTATTAAAGCCAATGTCTTTATTGGGAATTAAACTAAATCACGTTTTATTCAATATTATTTCTCAATATTGCCATTTCGCTATTTTGTCAGCACTAGGAAACAATATTAAATGAAAATACGTTAGTTCAATATTATTATAGACATCGGTAACAGTTTTTTCTACAGGAAGAAAACAAGATATTTTTGTTGGAAGTTTAACGTAGATTTAAAATTAAAATCTGTTTTTATCTCTTTCCGTTGAGTAAAATTCGTTTTTCTGTAACACTCAATTTTATTAGTTAACAATACATATTAAAAAGTGTCGCTATATTGATTTATTAATAATTATGCATTACATTAAGTTTTAGATGATAACAATTATAATTGAAAATAATGTAATAATACTTTCAAAATTGCGTAAAATAATACATTTGCGCTCAAATTTCAGACATTAAATTTTTCAATTTTAAAGGCTTATCTGCTTTTAGCAAGCTTTGTTTGAGCTTAAAAAATATGATTTCTGTATATGCTATTTTGTATTACCGTATATGTATGTACTTTATATCTATAATAATTTTGTTTTATTGTTGACTTTAAATTTGGCATTATACCTACATACCTAATATTTATATGGTATATATATTAGAAAATACTCTAAGATTATTTTAAAAAACAATATAATTAAATTATTATATATAATCTGATTTTGAGTATAATGCCAAATCAGCAATCTTAAAAGTAGAAAATGCTTTTTGTGACTTTTTTAACTTTCCTTATTTTTTTATAAAATTATGTTATATTTGATTTTAAATGTAGAGATTAAAAAATAATTTAAGATAATTGATAGATATTTTAAAAATACAACAGTGTAAGTTAATCTGTTATATTTTAAAACTTGTCATAATTATGAAATTGAATTAAAATAAACATTTTGCACGTGCAAAATAATGTTACGTAAAATTAAAAAATAATAATATTATTATATATACAATGTGATTATCGTTATTCGAGTAAAACTACAGTTTCACAATTTTCGAGAGGAAAAGTAGCATACAAAATTTTTAATACATTTCTTCAAATAAACAAATTTTTCTTGCTCTTTCTTTGAATTTTAGTTTTCAATATATGTTACCTTTCGGAAACAAACGATCCAATCGTATTTCACGACGGAAAAAAAGAAAGATCGAAAAATGTTGCTCGTTGTAATGGCAGAACAGCATTTTCCTGATCGAATAGCGATCATGCTCCTAAAACAACAAGCGTAGAATGCTCGTCTTTTCGTTGGGAGAAGCACAAAACGAGAACGCCAAATCCTCGATAAATATCGGGCATACCTAATACCGCCGCGTCAGCGAAGTGCGGTATAAACGTTCGTTCCATTAGCAGGACTTTTTTTTAATTGGCCGCAATTAGAGCTCTCTCTCTCTCTCTCTCTCTCTTGTTTATATCATCGTTATTCGCGCAAATGCGATCGAAAAACCGGATTGTTCGTATTCAGAAAGCCGACTTAATGTTCGTAGTCCGTAGTTAATACGATTTTATGCGAATATTCTTCGCGCCTGTTCGTAAAATTAATATATTCTTGTAGATTGAAGATTATTGAAGATTGTATGCTTGAAGTGCAAGTGTTTATAAATCTGAAAGAAAGAAAAATAGTCAATAAAATTTGAGAAATTCAAAAGTTCGTTGTTTAGCAAGCTTTGTGATATATAATCTATAAATATAAATTAGAAATCTAGATACGCGTTAAAGTATACATTTAAATATTCTGTATATATAAATTAATTATTACGTGGTGAATTATTTTCTTGTTTCATGATTAACAGGCATAATATTTCATATAACATACATTGTTATTTTAAACGTAGAGCGCTCCTTCTATAGATATGTAGAATTTTTTATCACTACACGTATGAATAAAACCTTTTTGTTACGTTCGATGCATGGATAAATTATTGTACAGCTTTATATAAAATAATAACGCGTCTCTCAGTTATTGTTATCATTGTCGCGCTATGTCGTTTTGCGAACAACACTCACGAATGGAGAATGTTAAATATTTTTCGTCATCATTTTATGGGTACAATCTCGCACGCATTCAATGTGCGAAGTCACTGAGATTTAAACTCTCCGGTTCGTCGATCTCTGCATGATATATATGGACATGGATTTATTAAGTGGCTTAGCGTGCTTGTCGAGTCTCTGTGAAATTTGCCACAGACGGTATTTTCGCGATGGACTTAAGCGATATTAATCAGAATATTAATCTTAAAGCCAATGTTCTTAATTGTTAGGAATGGACGGTAGTGTTCCGAGAAGTAAACACGCCCTCTGAGATGCAACACATTAAAAGAATTGATTTTATTTAGTGCAAAGAGAAACAATGTGCGTTACAATTAATCTGTACGCGATGAGCACGGCAACACAACATGTGGACGAATAGAACAAAAAGAGGGGGAGCTCGGGAGAGCTCGGGGTTTGTCGTAGATAGTCGCTGCGGACGTGTGATTGGCGGTCGCGGATTTTCATGAGCGAGCTCGCTTGAAATGCCCCTTATCTGACATTAATTTATACCAAAATATCAAAACTTGATGTAACATTCTGAAATTCTTTCATCTTTAATTCCATTTGTAAAATGTGCACTCTGAATTATTTTCTTAATTAATTATTTATTGTATAATAAGTTATACAATAAGTGCAATATTCTTCGAGGCTTTCACGGGTGCTTTCTATATAAAGATTATGTGTTTCGCGAGTTTTCACCGTGTCCAGATCCAGATTGCATTCCAAGAATGGATCTGGACACGGAGAAAACCCGCGAAACAGATAATCTTTATATACAATAAGTGATTTTACATTTTTTATAAATACTTACAGGAATAATTTATAATAGATCAAATGCTTTAATAGTTTCTTAATGAAATGAGTATTATAATTATATAAGCTGTAATTTAAAAAATGTTTGCATTTAATCTATATACTAATTCTTGTAATTTTCGAAATATTTCAATGTTTCTGAAACCTCCCAACCGTCTAACAAGGCACCAGAATTTCGTATGATTGGCTGATCTTCAATATCAAACATATTATCGCAAATACGCCACTATGGAGGTTATACTACCATTTAATTAAACGGCACCAATATCGCAGATAATTTCCAATAAAGCAAAACTTGCTATATTTTATTTCTTTTTTATATGAAGGAAAGTCACCGATGTTGACATACCACTTTGTTTTTTAGACAATATTTAGACAATATTTCTTAAATAAAAGGTAAAAATAAAACTTTAAAAACATAAGTACAAACCAAAAGTTCTATTTGATAGTATAAGCAGTTTTTATAATATAGTTTGCAATTTTGCAATAATTTATTTTTTCGTAAGATAAACAAAAATGAGCGTCTGACAAAATGGACTCCAAAACTGACACAATAGTCAGTAATGCTATATGTATTGTTATTCTTTTTCTTTTACAGGAATTATCTGTGTAAAATACCTACAAATAAATGTATATAAGATTTTCCAGAATCTTTTCACTTCGTTATAAAACATTTTTATTTAATTATAGGATAAGTTGGGGGAATATGCCACTCGTTGTGTTTAACAATGACCGATTAGCAACGCTTGCGTTATAGTGACACAGAATTATTTACAATTGTGTACTTAACGTGTTGCATAAATATCAAGAATTTCCTCGCAACAATATGTTTTTATGAGGTAAATATGACGGCATGGTGCTTCGTCTAAGTTATTATTTAAACATTACACAATATTTAGCTTGATTAGCTTCCCGAATAGAAATTTGATCGGGTATGCCCGATGTACGACCAGGTCATGACCAAGAAGTGGTAGGATATGCCCTAGTCGGGAATTCTCCACTTGGGCCTGATCAGGGTACGTCCTAGTATGGCTTTACCGATTTGCGCCTGATCCGGTGCAAATCAGGGCACCCTTCTCAATATTTTTTAAAGGTAGTTCTTACGTGGACCTGATTTTTTTGCACTTACATTACCATCTAGTCTGGTTAAACCGTCAAGAGTTATAAGTGAGAGACACCAGCTGCTCCGACGAAAATTAAACGCAAAAGAAATCGGATAAAAAGAGCAAATATTTTTATTTTTGTACGCTTTAAAAAAGAATAGTTATATTGATACATATAACATAATAAATAATAATATATACATTATATATTAGTTATACAATATCATTTCAGATTAATAAAATAATTAATTCATAATATTTCTTGGCATTTTAAATTTACACAGTCAAAACTCCTAAAACCTACCCTTATAAAAATTTTTCACCGTTTTTAGACCTCATATGGACCGCTTTTAGCCCGTTTTTAGCCCGTTCTTGTCCGTTTCTTGCACTCGCAAGCCCTCGCAGTGTATCATGAAGGAACGATAGTGAGTATACACGAGTACGCAATGAGTATTTTTGAGGAGATTTTCCGTTTTCAATACTCATTTTTCCACTGCTGCACGACAAACGTATACGCGAGTATAATCATGAGTATCTTTGAGTAAATCATCCGTTTTCATTACTTATTTTTCCGCTATGTGTATTTTTGAGTGGATTGTCCATTTTCAGCTGATGAGTGAGAACACATTAATAGGACGTTTCTCTTTTACTCGCACATTTACCTATCATTTATTAATTACCATATTCGTACGATTTCAAATAAATTAAAATAGAATTTATATAATAATTTATTATTTATTATTGTTTAAATATATATATATATATACACATATATGTATGTATAGTAATAAATTAATAATAATAATAATCAATTATTATTGTATGAATTCTATTTTTATCTTGACAATTAATTTATCAATGGTTATATATAACTGTAATATATTTACACGTGCGCGTGTTTGTGCGTGTGTGTGTGCATACACATCAGAGTTCTAGTTTAATCTATCACGTCCCTTAATCATTTTTGGGATTAAGATAATCACATTAAATATAAAATATATACAGAAAAAAGTTGTTTAATTTGAAAAGATCTTCCTAATCTGCATGAAAAAGTATTAAGATAGACTTGTTAAAATATTAATAGTTTACGAAATATATTACCCTTTATTCAGGTATAAAATGTTTCATGAACTATTTTTGACAGTTGTACTTTAATATTTTTATGCACAGAATAATGAATTAAATCAATTGATTAATCATTCAAAATATGTAAAACGTTAATGTCTAATGTTTTTTTTAGGTGTGTGTGTGTGTGTGTGTGTGTGTGTGTGTGTGTGTGTGTGTGTGTGTGTGAGTGCGCGCGCGCGCGCGCGCGTGCGTGCGTTCGTGCGTGCGTGCGTGCGTTGGGTGTGTGTGTGTTTATATATATCTGGACATATAACATTACATATATGTATATAACTCATACACAATGTATTAAATATAATTACTTTATAATAATTATATCTTTCATGTAAGAGATACATAGGTAAGTAAGCGAATATCGACATAGGAGTTGTGTGGCTCAATGGAAAAGTGTCGTAAAGCCTCGTAAAGCAGACTTCTAGACCAAGCCTCGGTTCGAATTTCGACAGGAGCTGAGCTGATTTTCTCGTGCTATCGGTTATGCCTTACGACGAGTAATTTCGAATGGTGAAAACGTGCAATGTGAGTAACGAGTGCTAAATGAGTATTTTGCACTCGTATACGTTTTTTCACCTCAAATTTACGTTTTTATCACTCAAAAATACTCGTAATGCATACGTGTTTACCACTCAGATATACTCGTGTCCTGCATGAGGGCAATCCGTTTTAACCACTTATTTTTTCGGAAAAGTTCCTGATTGCGATCTAAAAACGGAGTCATACTCACTGAGTAAAATGCACGTTTTCACCACTCAAATTAACCGTTCGCGCGGGCTAAAAACGGGCGAAAAACGGTGAAAAATTTTTATAAGTGTAACTAATACTGAATTTAGAAACATCACTCAAGTGCTTCCATGCGTATGTTAAGTTAGCACCCCAATATTGAAATTCCATAGTTCTGATTAGAGTTCCTGTTTCCTTTTGTCGAGACGAAGAGTTCTGTATAATTTATAACAAGAGTTCCGCTTAATAACTATTTTTAAATAATTTTAAAAAAATAGGGTGCTAACTTCTCAGCGAAATTCGAGATCGAATAGTTCTGAGCAGCTCAATAGCTTTATTTAGTGAATACCTAGAGTTCCTGACATAAAAAACAATTTTGACAAACAAGAAAATTAAAAAAAAACAATTCCTGATCACTTCTTTAATTTCGCGTATCTTAAATATCGTTGGTCCAATCGCTTTGTCACCTGATACTTTTCGATAGAATTCGTCGATAACTGCCCAAAACGATAATCAGACTACTGAAACTCTCAAAAAATTTTTCAACTTTGGACTTATGACCTCTGTGAAGCTGGCCCCACTTTTTTCAAAAATTGAAAAAATAAGTAGAGTTCTGGTTGCCCCCCCAAGAGTTCTAGAGTTCCCTATCAATTTAAAAATTTCGAAAATTGAAACTTTGAATGCCCAGAACTTCTTAGATATCGGTTTCAGCGCATCGGTTGTTAAGGATAATCTTTAGAACTCTTTGGGGGGCAAACAGAACTCTCATAAAAATAATGGATTTCCGAAAAAAATTTTTTACTTGCGTGGACTTGGAAAAATTTCGAAAATTGAAACTTTGAATGCCCAGAACTTCTTAGATATCGGTTTCAGCGCATCGGTTGTTAAGGATAATCTTTAGAACTCTTTGGGGGGCAAACAGAACTCTCATAAAAATAATGGATTTCCGAAAAAAATTTTTTACTTGCGTGGACTTGGAAAAATTTCGAAAATTGAAACTTTGAATGCCCAGAACTTCTTAGATATCGGTTTCAGCGCATCGGTTGTTAAGGATAATCTTTAGAACTCTTTGGGGGGCAAACAGAACTCTCATAAAAATAATGGATTTCCGAAAAAAATTTTTTACTTGCGTGGACTTGGAAAAATTTCGAAAATTGAAACTTTGAATGCCCAGAACTTCTTAGATATCGGTTTCAGCGCATCGGTTGTTAAGGATAATCTTTAGAACTCTTTGGGGGGCAAACAGAACTCTCATAAAAATAATGGATTTCCGAAAAAAATTTTTTACTTGCGTGGACTTGGAAAAATTTCGAAAATTGAAACTTTGAATGCCCAGAACTTCTTAGATATCGGTTTCAGCGCATCGGTTGTTAAGGATAATCTTTAGAACTCTTTGGGGGGCAAACAGAACTCTCATAAAAATAATGGATTTCCGAAAAAAATTTTTTACTTGCGTGGACTTGGAAAAATTTCGAAAATTGAAACTTTGAATGCCCAGAACTTCTTAGATATCGGTTTCAGCGCATCGGTTGTTAAGGATAATCTTTAGAACTCTTTGGGGGGCAAACAGAACTCTCATAAAAATAATGGATTTCCGAAAAAAATTTTTTACTTGCGTGGACTTGGAAAAATTTCGAAAATTGAAACTTTGAATGCCCAGAACTTCTTAGATATCGGTTTCAGCGCATCGGTTGTTAAGGATAATCTTTAGAACTCTTGGGGGGGCAACCAGAACTCTACTTATTTTTTCAATTTTTGAAAAAAGTGGGGCCAGCTTCACAGAGGTGGACTTATGACATATTTGATAGGTAGTAGAGAATTTACTAAGTCCTACGTGGAAAAATTTTTTTAGAGTTCCAGTAGTTCTGATTATCGTTTTGGGTAGTTCTCGACGAATTCTATCGAAAAGTATCTGGTGACAAAGCGATTGGACCAACGATATTCAAGACACGCGAAATTAAAGAAGTGATCAAAAATTGTTTTTTTTTTTAATTTTCTTGTTTATTAAACTTGTTTTTTATGTGTCAGGAACTCTAGGTATGCACTAAATAAAGCTATTGAGCCGCTCGGAACTATTCAATCTCGAATTTGGCTGAGAAGTTAGCAACCCATTTTTTAAAAATTATTTAAAAATTGTTATTAACTGAATCTCGCATTAAGAAATACAGAGAACTCTTCGTCTCGTTAAAAGGAAGCAGGAACTCTAATCAGATCTATTGTATCTAAAAATTGATTTTTTAAAAAAATTTTAATATTTTTTAGATTAAAAAAAATTTTTTTTATGCATCAGGAACTCTAGGTATTTACTAAATAAAGCTATTGAGCCGCTCAGAACTATTCAATCTCGAATTTCGATAAGAAGTTAGCACCCCATTTTTTTAAAATTATTTAAAAATAGTTATTAAGCGGAACTCTTGTTCCGCTAAATTATAGAGAACCCTTCGTCTCGATAAAAGGAAATGGGAACTCTAATCAGAATTATGGAATTTCAATATTGGGGTGCTAACTTAACATACGCTGCTTGTATCATTTTATCCTTGTTGTTCACCGAATGTTAAATAAGGATAAAACGATATACGGAGACACTAGGGTGATGTTTCCGAACGCAAATCTATAACCTAATCTAACCCTAGCATCAATGCCCTACTAGTACTGTACTAGTACCCTACCAGAACTGCATTAAAAAATATAAGGCGCAAAAAAAGGGGCTACTTATAAGGCCCTGATAAGGTCTGCCTGATCAGGCGGAAGACGTTTCGGACGTTACATTAGCCCTCAGGATCTGGTAGGATTTCCTCATCATTGCCTGATCAGGCATCAGGGTATCCTCGTTTGGACCCTATCAGGACCGGTCTACAATTTCTACTCGAGTTGTTACCCTTGTAAAAATTTTTCACCGTTTTTAGACCTCATGTGGACCGTTTTTAGCCCGTTTTTAGCCCATTTTTAGCCTGTTCTTGCTCTTTCCTTGCACTCGCAAGCACTCGCAGTGTATCATGAAGGAACGATAGTGAGTATACACGAGTACGCAATGAGTATTTTTAAGGAGATTGTTCGTTTTCAATACTCGTTTTTCCGCTGATGAACGACAAACGTATACGCGAGTATTTTTGAGTGAATCGTCCGTTTTCGATATTCGTTTTTCCGCTATGTGTATTTTTGAGTGGATTGTCCGTTTTCAGCTGATGAGTGAGAACACGTTAATACGACATTTCTCTTTTACTCGTACATTTACTTATCATTTATCAATTACCATATCGTACGATTTCAAATAAATTAAAATAGAAATTATATAATAATTCATTATTTATTATTGTATATATCAGGAGACGCGGAAGTGTCTCCGGCCATGTTAAAAAAAAAGTGTATATATTATTCATATATACACACACATATACAGGGTGACCTATTTTAACTTAAACAGCCAAATAACTCGAAACATCGCGATTAAATAAAAAAAATGTTTAAAACAAAAATTGTTGGATATGAAGGGGCTGATTGAACTATGACCTTGACAATGACCTTGACCTTCGTTTTCAAAGTTTGAAGGTCTACTTTCAATTTTCAAATAGCAACCCATATTTTTGATCCCGGATTTTGAAAGAGCGCAAAATTTTACGTCCAGATGAACTTTCGTGTTATGGGTCAAAGTTGACCATAGAGGTCATTTCAAAGACAAATTCCTAATCGAAGCAGAA
>NW_017299212.1:229875-230399 GCF_001594075.2 Trachymyrmex cornetzi
TCCTCTAAGTATCCCTCCAAAATTTTGTCCATTTAGTGCCAAAGTCACAAGTGTTTATGTATTTTTTTTTAACATTTGTAATCTGATAAAATTCTGGTCAGTAAAATGCAAATTATACGCCTACAGAAGTAGTCGATATTCTTATAACCTTTGCTGAATGTGGTAGAAATTACAAATTTACTGCCCGTACTTATGCGAAGCGATTCCCAAATCGCCGCCATCCTACTGCTCAACAAATTATGAACATTGAAAGGAGATCTCGTAACAATCCACTTCATCGAGAAAGGCGAAGGAATAAACTTCATAATAATAATGATCCTAGATTGCTCGCAGTTTTGGCTATGGTTCATCAAAATCCGTATATTAGTACCCGTCAAGTAGAACGAGAACTGGGAATCCCTCAAACTACGGTACACAGATTGTTACGATCAGTCAATTACCATCCGTATCATATTACTCTGGTACAGGAATTAAGTGAGGCCGACTACGTACTCAGAGTACAATTTTGTAGATGGGCTCTTGAG
>NW_017299212.1:230578-271618 GCF_001594075.2 Trachymyrmex cornetzi
AAGTCATTGGACCTCATTTTTTTGAACGTACAATTAATAGTCCAATGTATTTGGAATTCCTCGAAAATGATTTGCCAGCATACCTAGAGAATATTCCCCTTGCAGTTAGACTAAATTTATGGTATCAACAAGATGGTGCTCCTGCTCATTATGCTCGTATTATACAGATATTTTTGAATCAAAGATTCCTAAATCGATGGATAGGGCGGGGTGGACCAGTTCTGTGGCCTCCGAGATCACCGGATTTGAACTCCCTTGATTTCTTTTTATGGGGATTAAAGATGCAGTGTATAGTGAAGCTCTAACGACAAGATTGAATATGATGGAAAGAATAAGAAAAGCTTGTGAAGCGAACTCCTTTAATGGTTGGAAATGTACAACGTAACTTTCGCCGTCGATTACTGTTATGCTTAGAAAATAATGGTGCACACTTTGAGCATCTCCTCCATGCGGAGAGAGCTGATAACAATGCAATCTTGCCTTAACTGGTTGGGTCACCACTTGACCTTGCCTTCACTGGCTGGGTCATCACTCGACCTTGCCTCCACTGGCTGGGTCACCACACGACCTTACCTTCACTGGCTGGGTCACATACCTTCCCTAGGGGCTGTAGGACCTTGTAGATGGGGGGAAGGCTTAAGCGCTGAACCAAGGTAGCTGTGGGGCAGGATTTTGCACTATGCGACTGGTGGGTCATCTCTTCACCGAGGTAAGTAGCCAATTCTGTGTTAGGCCCCTTGGTTGCCTAGGTACGTGCGAACCAACAAACAGCTCAACTCACGCTAGGTCGATTTAGGGAAAATTACTTTTATCCCTAGCATAAAATTTTATTAAAAATCCCCACTTGACCTTGAAATGGTTATGAAAATATGGGTTCAAGGACATTGTCAGGATCATGGTTTGGTCTCCCCTCGACATCCAACAATTTTTCTCACAAACATTATCCGGGAAAAATCAAGATTTTTTGGCTTTCTGCTTCGATTAGGAATTTGTCTTTGAAATGACCTCTATGGTCAACTTTGACCCATAACATGAAAGTTCATCCGGACATAAAATTTTGCGCTCTTTCAACATCCGGGATCAAAAATATGGGTTACTATTTGAAAATTGAAAGTAGACCTTCAAATAACCTTGAAAATGAAGGTCAAGGTCATTGTGAAGGTCATATTTCAATCAGCCCCTTCATATCCAACAATTTTTGTTTTAAACATTTTTTTATTTAATCGCGATGTTTCGAGTTATTTGGCTGTCTAAGTTAAAATGGGTCACCCTGTATATATATATTAATAAATTAATAATAATAATGAATTATTATTGTATGAATTTTATTTTTATTTTAACAATTAATTTATCAATGGTTATATATAACTGTAATATATTCACGCGCGCGCGTGTTGTGTGTGTGTGTGCATACACATCAGAGTTCTAGTTTAATCTATCACGTCCCTTAATTATTTTTGGGATTAAGGTAATCACATTAAATATAAAATATATACAGAAAAAAGTTGTTTAATTTGAAATGATCTTCCTAATCTGCATGCAAAAGTATTAAAATAAACTTGTCATAATATTAATAGTTTATGAGATATATTACACTTTATTCAGGTATAAATATTTCATGAATTATTTTTAACAGTTGTATCGTACTTTAACATTTTTATACACAGAATAATGAATTAAATCAATTGATTAATCATTCAAAATCAAAATATGTAAAATGTTAATGTCTAACGTCTTTTTGAGGTGTGTGTGTGTGTGTGTGTGTGTGCGTGTGTGCGTGTGTGTTTACATATATATCTGGATATATATAACATTACATATATGCATATAACTCATACACAATGTATTAAATATAATTACACTGTTAGAAATGTTCTTAAATTTCATTACATCTTAAGTTACACAATTTGAAATTAATTTCATGACATTACATCAAATTTAATGTATTTATAATTAAAAAGTATATTTGTGTACATATACATAAAATTTAATGTATTTTTCATGAAAATTTATGAAATTTAATGTACACTTTCATTACATTTAAGTAACTACTGTAACTTAATTTTCAGTTAAATCATTCATTACTTTTAATTTCGTTCATAACCACAAGCTTCATTTACATGTAAAGGAAGCTCATGATTACATTTCTAATAGTGTACTATATAATAATTATAATCTTTCATATAAAAGGTACATAAGTAAGCGAATATCGACATAGAAGTTGTGTGGCTCAGTGGAAAAGTGGCAGCCTCGTAGAGCGGACTTGGAGACCAGGCCTCGGTTTGAATCTCGACAGGAACGGAGCTGATTTTCTCGTGCTATCTGGAGACACTGGTAGTGTCTCGGCGCTAAGCCAAGCGCAGCGACACTGCCTCGGTTATACCTTACGACGAGTAATTTCGAGTGGTGAAAACGTGCAATGTGACAAGTGCTAAATGAATATTTTGCACTTGTATAAGTTTTTTCACTCAAATTTACGTTTTTACCACTCAAAAATACTCGTAATGTATACGTTTTTACCACTCAGATATATACTCGTGTCCTGCATGTGTGCAATCCGTTTTAACCACTCATTTTTACGGAAAAGTTCCTTTTTGCGACCTAAAAACGGAGTCTCACCGGATACTCACCGAGTAAAATGCACGTTTTCACCACTCAAATTAACCGTTCGCCCGGGCTAAAAACGGGCTAAAAACGGTGAAAAATTTTTATAAGGGTAATCTATTAGTGTAGGTTAAAATGATAATATTCAGTACATCGTTGATTCATTTTCTTAACAGTCGTACTGTACAGACTCATCATGAGATGAAATAACGTATTAGGGCAATATGCCACTACTTTTGTTAGGGTAAAATGCCAGTAGTCATTTTCTCTAATTTATAAGTTAGGACGCTATAAACAAACGTTTTATCGCATAATTCCGTTGTGATAGGATATTCGTATTGACAAATACTTAATAAATAAACTTAAATTTATTTATTTGCTTATTATTGTATTATATTAATTTACTGCTCAATTCAAAATTCTGAATAGAAAATATAGTTTTTTAATCCATTTTAATGAATTGAATTTCTTGATTACTGGAACTTAGACTACTTGTAACATTATGTAAATATAAAGTAAAATAAATATTTATTTATACGTTTCATACTTACAGATTACATTACTTTTACTTTTAAAAATCACCCAAAATGTAATTGGATAATATCTAATTGTTGCAGTAGATGGATTCACGAGGACTATTCGTAGAAAGATATATTTATGCTATTAAAAACGTGTCTCATAGTTTATTTTACATGTTGTATATATAACTTAATCTATCGAAGTTATTACTTACATCCTTATATTGTTTATATTACCTATATTATGTTACAAATGTTTATTTTCATCACAAAAATCATTAATAATATGTTTTTGCAATAAAAAAAAACAAAATAAATGTTATACTTAGTATTTTTTTGTATGTGGTATATTACCCTCAAGGTGGCATATTACCCATTTTTCAGCACTTTCGTATTTCTTTATTTTTAATAACAAAAAATGAATATATTCGATTCCAATTATACACAAATAATAGATAAAGGATGGAAGAAAAAGATCAGTATGCAAAATTATTTTAAATTGAACAAATAATTACTAAAAAATCTAATTTCGCTTAAGTGTGGCATATTCCCTCAACGTACCCTATGCATATTTACTTTATGCTATTTTGCAAGGTGCAAATATGTAACGCGATAGTTTTTCAAGAATTTTCCATATATGTACGATTGTCTTCAGCTCCAATAGAGCTATTTGACACCATTAAGCAACATTATAAAAATTAACTTTGCTTATGGTTTGTTTTACAGACAGGTGTGGCGGTTTACAATTTTTAATTTAAAATCGTATTATGAAAAAACTAAGAGAAAAAATAATATAAATAAAACTGATTTAGGAAACCGTAAGCATTTAGAATGACGTAATATTATCAAAAATCAATAAGAAGATGTGAAGGGCACATAAGAGTCAGCAAATCATTTGAAAGTATATAAAAGATTTGCATATATTATGATAAATTAATTGTATAAATTAAGAATTCTAAAAATTGCGCATTACATGTTTCGGCTTTTTACTGAGCCATCTTCAAACGCTTGATACAGATATGTAGTCAATATATTACTTAAGATTAGATACAACCTGATGATACCTGATGATCATTGTTATTGTAACATTATATAATATTAGCGGCAACGAACGGATGAACATTCACAAATGAGAAGATTGCCCGCATAAGGTTAACAGGCCGAATGTTTAAACTTTCTCGTTATTCTAGAAAAGGAAATGATATTAAAAATAATAATTAAAGCAAGCAATAATTTCAAATATTATCAATAATATAGTCACCTATTATTTAAACTACGCAATTTGCAAAAGAAAATCGTAAGAATTTTATTTTCGCATTTGTAAAATTTATTTTTAGCTGATTTGGTATAAAAATAAGCCACAAATATATGAATTATGAGTTTGTACTTCTTTAATTAGCTAAACAGATCATGATTTTATTAGTATTACTAAAGTGCAATAGTTAGTTTCTGAGAAATAAGGACATGTCGCTTTAGAAGACCTATATGTCAGTATCGGCAACTTTCTTATACAATATTTATATTTCAAGTACTCGGTATAAAAAAAATTACAACCATATATACGGTTAGGATATTTCAAAATTGAAAAGTGTACACATTAGCCGGTATTCGTAATCAATTCTTATATTTAACACCGTCTTGAGTACAGTCTTAAGATATTATGAATCAGAGCCGCATTAGCATCTTAACACATTACTTAAGATGATCTTATAATAAGAACGGACTATGAATACACCGCTATGTTATTTCTTATGAAATTTTGAATCAATTTATTTTAACGTAAACATTTAAAAGAACAATAATTTTTCGTGACATTTTAAATTTTCAGTTTTTTGATATTTTACTCGGTTTTAATTTAAAATTATGTTTAAATAGAATTCGCTTTTAATTATGCAATGCCATATAATATTTTATTCTTTTTTCTGTTTGTAGATAAGATCAATTCATGAGCAGACTTATTAATAAAAATAGATTCTAAATTTTACAACGAATGTATCTATATTTATTTTCATCAAAATTGTTAGACATCTATTTAGTATAGTTTTAATATTTTTGATGTTAATGTAAAAAATACTAAAATACCTTTTAAGAAACATCAGAAAGTTTTGAATGTGCAAATCAATTATTACTTTTTCGTACTCAAACACACCGAGAAAAATATTTGGTTGAAAATGGACAAACCAGAAAGAAGATTCTAATTAAAATAAACTTTTGTATCACAATTTGTCTTGAACACGCGTAAATGAAAATTTGTCTTAAATTTAAAAAATCCGATTTATATCAGCAACATCAAATGTCGATGATACAAAAGTTAAATCTACGTCATGTTGGTGTTAACACCAACAGAGTGAGAATTATGACAACAATGGTGGAAAATCCATGCCGATATTTTTAGAATATTGGAGTATCAATTCAACGTTGAATAATATACAGGATATTCTGTTCGATCAATGTCTAGCAGCTTTCTACATTTTATGCAATTTATACTTGGTTCCTTCTTAGCGAAAATTTAATAGGGAGCTTAATGGGCAAGATTAGCGTAACTATAATGTTAAAGTTGCCATTAAAGTTGAAGGATTTTAGCGAACCAAGCTTGAAAAGTACCAATAAGTAAGAGGACGGTATTATTAAAGCCATTCATATAGAACTTTATCTTAAAGAAGTTTTAAAATAGAGTTTTATTACTAATATATATAGAATATATATGTGTATATATATAATATATACAATATACATATATATATATTTATATATCGAGGAGAGCAAAAGATTTTCTAAACTACAAGTTACGAAATAAGTTTCCCAAAGAAATTTTCCTTTAAGACTCTTTCAAGTTTCGCTATTGGTAGCATTCTATTTTTTGCACGCAATAGAAGTAAAATATAAACATCATTAAATCGCTAAATTATCTTAAGAAAAGATTGATCATTAATAAGAAAAAAATAGCAATTAAATCCCTTTTTATTTCTTTTCTATTCTTTATACATTTCTTTACTCTGTTTCTTCTCTTTAGGACATAAATGTATGCCTTATTTTAAATAAATATATTACTTTAACAACATAAAAGCAGCTAGAGAGAGAGAGAGAGAGAGAGAGAGAGAGGGAGAGAGAAATGAGCATGTCATCTATTATATTAAAACAAAAATATTCGTACATACAAAAACTGCAATAGTTACAGCTAAAATTTTTCTAGTTTTAAATTACTTTTATGATTCACGAATGTGTTACTAATGAATATGTTTTTTATATGTTTTAGGTAAGTTTTCTGTGAAAATCTATTTCCGGAGCCGTGATTCCTGGTGATTATCCCGTAAGACGAATTATAATTTCTGTACAAACGTCGCAAAGACACGTAACGAGAATAGCTGCCTGTGCGAAATACAATTCGAAGCACGTAAGAGGAAACACATCAAAAGTACAATCTCGATCGTTTCACGGCGAGATCGAGACTTTGAATTTCGACGACGTGACCGTGTGGAATTTCAAAACGTAACTATTAAGTAAATAAAACTGCAACGAGCTTTTCATTGTTAAGTTTCAAGAAAAAAAAGAAGAAGCGAGCAACATACTTATACAACACGTAAAGAATGCGATAAATCGTAGAAATGCGCTCCGAAATCACGTTTATAGCCACGTTTCACGGAATTCGAATTAACTATTAGAATGATCAATCGTAACCTCCGATCGTAAACGTCGCAAAGTTAATTGGAAGTTCTTTCGATATAAACTTCGTAAAGATTAACGGATAGAAAACTCCGAAATTCGAACCACGTAAAAATGGAGTATTTTCTCAACAGTCGACTAGCAATTTCCGAAACGATGCTACTATAAGCTTCTGAAAATAAACCGTTTACCATGCTAATTAGACTTCATTGTACATATCGAGCTCATTTTCTTGCAACTAAAACTGTTTTAATAAAAGTATCACAGTTAAGATAAATCACTATAACGTGAACTTTAACATTATACTATATGTATAATATCTATCAATTTAATATTTACATATATATTTTTTTACAACCATGCATGTTATAAGAAATTAATCTATTTAATTGAAATATTAAATTAATGTAGAAACGAAGGGTCAATAGATTAAAATTCGAACAATAGAATTAAAATACTCTGAGCCAAGCTGGTTCTAATGCTAGTTAATAAGTAATAAATAACAATAACGGTAATAAAAAAGTCCTACCAAAGGGTGGAAATAATAGAAAATTATAACAATATAAATATGATATACGTTTCAATTTTTATTGGATCATCTTTCAATTTTTATGTATCATATACTATATAATATACACAGTAAAAAAGAAAATGTTAATTTTAACATTTTTTACATGTCCCAAGAGATCCACTCTAAATTTTAAGTTAAAGTAACTCATTCGTCTTGTGTTATTTATTAATGAACTAATAATGTTAAATAATTGACACAATACTTTACATTTATATTTGTTATTTTGACTTTAAGAGTGATTTAAAACTAACATATAAAATAAGTGTAGAGTACATAGAAAAGTAGTTGCAATAACTCGTAAGAAAATGTTAATAAAACAT
This sequence comes from Trachymyrmex cornetzi, assembly GCF_001594075.2. Lineage (NCBI taxonomy): Eukaryota > Metazoa > Arthropoda > Insecta > Hymenoptera > Formicidae > Trachymyrmex > Trachymyrmex cornetzi. Next base: position 238,255 of record NW_017299212.1, read on the forward strand.
TTTTGTTCGTATAATGTGAATGAAAAAATTCTTAGATGTTAAATTGACTTTGAGATATATAGATTAATTGAATTAATTGAAACAATTGTGTTAAAAACACTCAAAATAATATTCCATTTTTAATTAACATACGCAATTGTTAAGTTAGAAAGGTATGAATCTAACACATCAAAATGTTACAAAAATAATAACATATCAGTTGTATGTTTATTTTACATTGAAGTAATAATCAAAATATGATAACACAAGAAAAATTCTACATATGGACGCACGATTTTTTACTGAGTATATAATAAAAGATAAAAATGCAGTGTATATACGCAGATAATGTCTTGCATAAATCTAATAGAAATAATATTTTTATCTGTACAGATATATAACATCACACAATGAAAATTTCTGTGCTCAATTTATCAATTTAAAATGCCTTTCGTCCTTAAATTATTATAAAATAATTAATGTAAGTTATAATATATGTATATGTAGTTCCTTGTAAATGTGAAATTAAATGTTTTATGGATCAGATCAAATATAGTGTTTAAACATCAAAGATAAGGGGTAAGGATCTAAGATTACATCCAAGATTACATCCTTCACCTTTGATGTTTAAATATTACGTTATGCAAGACGTTCTGCGAGCATTACTGTAATTGTACACACTGCGTTTTTGTCTTTTATTATATACAATATACGTCGTACGATACTGAAGATGAGGGAAATGTTTGTCATATTTTATATTACTGTAACATTTCCATCATTAGTATGACTTTTTTGTAACTTTTTATTTATTACTTAACTAACATTAAAACCATTAAAGCTTGACTAAAGGTCCTTTAATTCTATTACTATTTAATTAAATTATGTTTATTAATAAATAATTTGAAAATATTAGTTATTTTATATATTTAAACAAATATTAATTAAGAACTACACTCATTTTAATTTTACATAAAAATAAACTCATTTGTTAAATGTTTCGTAAAATAAATATTCGCTACGTTTCTCATTTATGCAACTATAATTTTTAATATTAAATGGCTAACTAAGCTTAAGGATTATCCTTTATCCAAGGAAAAGGAATATGTAAATTTCCGAAAAAACAAGCTTCTGCTGAGCGTGTACAGTTTTCTTGGAAAACTCATATAATCGTAACGTCGCGGCGCAATATGGAAAGAGGAAAAAATGGGGGCTCTAGATAAATGTTACTCTAAGAACCAAGTGCGCTATTAAAGTTCGTGGCGAACGAACGCGATTAAAGTGCGATTTTTCCCATGGCGGTCGCTTAAGTTATTCCAACTCTATATTCGTTGTGCCGAGCTTTCCGACACGTTTTGATATTCTGACGGCGATACAGTCCGTTCTAGTTGTGTGATTTATGGCCACCGGTTCCTTAATTTACGTCCCTTCGCGATAAGCAAACATCGCCCATTGGCCGAATCGGCGTGTAACCACGGCACATGCACGCGTGACAGAATTAGAGATAAAAAATCCCCTTTGATTTCTCAGGGATCTTTCTCCTCCGTATCTTCCAAAGCTTGATATGTTAGGGGCAAAAGCATGACATTGAATTGTGTTGCGTGATTTGAAAATAAGCAATTGCGTGATAACGCGGGAACTTTGCATTGGAAAAAGAGTCTCGTTGCATTAATTAAAATTCTGATTGAAAATGAACGAATGAGAATTATTTAATTGAATCTATTTAATACTGGTTGAGATAATCAGAATTCTGATTGATATGATCAGAATCTTCTCTGGTTTATTCATTTTCAACCAGAAGCTTTTTTCAGTGCGTCATTCGGACAAAACATAGATACAGTGGAAATGTATTTTATATTTCAAGTGAATTTTATAAAACAGTTTTATAATCAGGAATCAAAGTATTTATTGCTAATTATTATAAAGTCCGTTCGCGTCGTTTGTATTTTTTGACTCAGCATCTTCGCTTTCTGTTCAACATCCGAATATATATTTATCTCCTTTCAAGTGCAAAAATTTTGGGAAATTTTTAAGCAACGCAAACCGACCTATTGATGAATATAGACTTCTTCAGCATTTCCGTCAAGTAAAAATTGATTTTAAATTGATATAAAAATCTATGAAAGATAATGTATTGAAAACCATCTTGAGATTCTATATATGATATAAATCATAATTATTACACTGAGAAAAATGGTCTGGTTGGATTAAACAGTAATTCTGGTGAAAAATGGACGAATTAGAATTTTCTGGTTATGCTTATTAGAATTCTAATTGTGATAACTAGAATTCTGATTAATATAATTATTCTGGTAAAAATAAGAATTCTAGTAGATTTTACCAGAAATATAATATCAACTGCAGAATTCCGGTTATCTCAACTAGAATTGTAATAAATTTAACCAGAGAGAAATTTCTGATTCGTCCATTTTCAACCAGAAATTTTTTTCAGTGTATAATCCTAACTAATGCGAGTGCTATAACACGTGCAAACACATTCGGACTTTGAGCGATTCGGGAAGAACCAACAACGCAAATCAGTTTCGTCGTGCAACGCGACAAGCGCTGTAATTCATCGTGATACGCGCTCGCTTCTCGAACGTAACTCGCGCTACAGGCCAACGACGAGCGATAAGGACGCATAATTAATCGCCATCGCGTAAAATCCGTGTTGCACGCGAGGCATATTGAAATTAGTGGAATTAACGAGAATTAACGCCATCCTTACGACGACATTATAGCAGGTGACCTACGCGCGTGGCCTATTAAAAAAAACCAGATGCATCAAGCCGACGATAATTGCCAGCCATTATCGTAAGTGCGAAACGTGAATAAATTAGATGCCTTCGGCGACTCATCGGAGCCGCTCGATGAAAGAGGCTGCATAGCGATGCACTCGGCCGCGTTGCGAGCTGAAGAGTGTGAGTCGACAAAATCTAAGCGACGTTACCCGATCCTTAACCGTATTATTTGAAAGTCAAGCATTTACGATCTAACGCCTTGACCGAGGTACATGATAAATCGGTTCAAGATGACTTACAAAATTGCAAATAACTTTGTTCGATCTTATCGATAATAATTAAAATATCAACTGAAACTTCTCGAGCAACTTATTACAATGTTACAAAAGCTTCTTATAAAAAACCTATTAGATTTGAAAAAGGCTTAATTTAGAAATTAATTTATTTATAATTTATTTGAATAATTTTTAGTGCAAGAAAAGAAATTTATTTTAACGTATTTTGGAATGCTGAATTAAAATTTGCCGAATAGAATTTCCATCTGAAATTTTAAGATATGACATTACAATTTTAAGATATACCATGTTATTTTTAAGGTATAGTATATTAATTTTTTGAATATAGTATTTCTTTTTGAATTATTTGAATGCGTCAAGCAAGATGAATATTCCCACTAGAATTTAATAATAATTGAGAAATGTTATTAAACGATATTAGGATAAAACAGGTAGACGATTACTGCTGGACTTTAATACATGAAATCGATCCAAATTCATATAAAAAACAAAATTTGAACTCAATACTCCTGATTTTTTAAATTTTAATAAAACTTCATTTTATATATTAGAAAAAAATTCTTATATCTAAAAAAAACTGGACTTAATAGAAATATTTTGATGGCAGATTCGAGCATAATCGTCGATAATTACCCTAGAAACAGTCTTTATATGTACAAAACCTTATAAACTATTAATCAGATTTGACTTTTCCCCACGAAAGAGATTAGGAATGTACGATTATATATTATACTATATTATATAATTAATTTAATTCGCGGTAAAATATTACAAGGGTTTTGTTTCCTAAACAATTACGATTTCTTTTTCTCACAATTAAAAATTAATGAAATAAACAGTTTATAACACATTTCTGGTATAAAAATATATTAAAATATTAATAAATAAACAATGAATAATTTCAAATATCTATCAGCTATTGTAGAGATAGTAGTTTATTTTATGACAAACGCGAAATATACAATTAGAAATTCCTGTAGTAAGATGCGTTAAGATAATTGGTCGTTGAATTCGAAAAAGGTTGTTATCGTTGGTGTTCGTCGTAGTCGACTATTGTGCGATGAAAGATTTACCGCTTTTGGACGACGATTGCATTCAGCGAGAGCATGTTGCATTCGCATCGCGCGCGCAGCAGCTCCGAGGAATAAATTGAGGAAGTTCTCCTATCATATGTACCGCGCATTTTGAAATACCGCGCTTATCGCGTACGCGTGTTTCTAAAGATCTTTTTGCGTTTGCCTCGATATATGCACGAACGTCCGTTTAACGCTGCACATTTTGAGGGAAATAATTTCTGCATTCGACGATCTCTTTTCTCGCTTGCGCGGAAATGTGACGTCGAAAACACGGCGAATAATGCTGTAGGGATTTTTTTTTAATGCACTTATACATAGATAGCTCGAAATGAATTTTCACATCGACATATTTATATTGGTATCAGATTACTCAGAATCACATAAAAATTATTTATATCCACAAAATTTTTTTATTAATTGAACGTGTAATTTTTTATTAATTTCATTATACAAACTCTATGTAAATTAACTTCTCATATTTATCAAATATTAAATATGAATGCGAAAACTTATAAAATATAAATAACTGAAATACATAAAGTCAGAAATGTTCAACATTTTTTATAATTTAACATTTAATATTTATAAATTATAATAAAAATTATTGAGATATTGTTCTCAGTAATGTTCAGAAGTACTCACCAAAATTTACGATTTTTTTTTCAATAATTAAAACTAGTTTCAATAATAAAAACACACATATAATACAACAATATTTTAAGAGGGGGCTTATTATTCTTGTAGGAAAAAACTCAACAATTGCATAATTTTTTTTTATATAATTTAAATTATAGCAGAGAATAGCTCGTGTGATTCAAAATTTATACCTACGTATTCTCTGTTTTAATTAATTAAAAACATTTTTCTTGCATAATTTAAATTATAACAGAGAATATTTTGATTTAAAATTTATGCCTATAATACATACCATATTTCTTCCGTTTTAATTATAATTTAAATTATAGTAGAAACATATAAGTTTCCTCTTAAAGCATTATATACATATTTTTTTATAACTAATTTTATTAATTACTATGAGAAAAACTGTGGTTTTTGGTGGAGTAGTACCTTCTTCTGAATATTTACTAGGGTCTTTGTTAATCTTCGTAAAATTTCCATTTTTAGTGCATCAGGCTCATCAATTTAGTAATTTAGGCAAAAGAATTAAGTAATAACTATGAATGATACTTAATCAGCAGAAAATTGATATTTAAAATTTAAAATATATATGTCTAGTATAATTACATATATATGCAGTACAATGTCGAGTTTTTTCACAAAAATCATATGCTTTTTCTTAAAACAGACATTGTATACATATCTCTTTGTAATTAGTTTTGTTAATTAGTTACTGAAAAAGCCGTGATTTTTATACTATATACATATATACTTCTGAACATTAATTTTATTCTGCTATTTTTCATGCATTGTATCACTTCTTGATGTAAAATAAAAATTGTTTAGCTTGAACGATTTTACGTATTGCTCAAAAGTTTCAGTACATTCTCCGTTTATGGAAATTTCGTAACATAAAGAATAAAATATAAATACAATTTGCGTATATTACGTTTTTAAATTTATAATATATTTTTACTAAAACTGAAAAAAAGAACTTATTTCTTTTTATATTTTTTGCTTATCTTGAAGCCTAATCTCCTTGGACTTTAATAACAAAATCAAACTCTTGGCATTTTATCATAAATTTTTCGATTTAATCAAAGATTTATGCGTAATATATATTTAATGCTTAATTTCTGCAAGAATATTGTTTACATACCATTCTCTTAAATGTTTTTTGATAACTAGCGCAAAAATTTAAATCGATATTTCTTTCAACCGTTATACCTATTATATGATATTTATTCAGCATTTGAGAAATTCGTTTATAAATTCCATTTAGAATTATTTTTTGGCAATTTACGATTTTATTGAATATTTTCGTAACCAAAAATAAAAGGATATATCATATCATAATTCCATATTTTATGTATGAAAAATGAAATTATTATCAAAAATATAAAGCTCGATTAAAATGCGAACATTTATACGGAAGAACCTCTTTGTGTTAGAACTTTATGTGACCATTGTTACGGTACATTCACCGTTAATTAATTACTACAGCGAAAATTGTGTTCATTTTTGGGAGCAATCGGAATCTCCGCGTTTCCGGAGCACCGTACACACAAGTCGTATCACTAGTTTCGTGTGCGTTTAATAGCGAATGCAGTCGCAATGTACTCCAATGCGAACTAAATTGAGAAACTTCTTGCATTAGGTATAACACAGCCGTGTACGAGAATCTTGGTGTTTGAGGGAGAGATCGAGCCGTACGCGAGTGTCCCGCAATCATAATCGATTCGAGCGTATCTATATACTAACCACCACAGTCGAGTGCATGCAATCAAGAATCTATGGATTGAATAAAATCAAGACTTTCCAAGGATCTCTAGTTCAAACATAATAGCTAGTTTTGAGGGAATAAGTAGATAGGTTGTGTTAATCGAGAAATATGTAAATAGAATGTAGAATACTGAATACACTAAGAAGTAAAAATTCTTTTTGATTTTAACTTATTGATTTTACGCATCCCATTAGGTCATAATTTTTTGTAACGCAATAATTATCGATACTTATCTTATATAACGAAGTGTTACGTTACCCCAGATCGACGTATTGCATCGTTAATTAGTTATAGTTCAACACAAATAACGTATCACTGTTACAATCATGCTTCATGTAATCGTAATTATTAATTATTTCCGTCGTTTACCGTGACGAATTATTAATAATGGAATTCACGCGTGATGGTACGCACGTAGGTTACGCGTAGATGATTTTTCGATCATCGGTTACTGAAGTATCTATGCATCGAAAATAATGTTTTTAAAAGAAATGCATGTTTCAAAATAAAATATTTTCATCAGATCGTTCTCGTTCATTCTGCGAATTTGTTCGCATGTTATGAATACTTTCCGAAAGAATTATTGTTGAAAAATGCCAATTTTAATAAACGCTGTATATTAATTACAATAATAACTGACCACTCGTGATTCGCTATTATTATCATTCAACTCTAAACGGCGCGAGAATGATGTTCGAGACACGCGATGCGTGTCCAAACGTTAATTATTAGCGTCGCGTTGGCGAATGACGGCAGACGTGACGTACGCACGTCGCAGACAACGTTGGCATCGACGACGTCGGATTCCGTGGGGTGCCATTAAGGCTTCAGGGCTCAGTGAAAATGATGGTTGACCGTATAAATTACACCTTCGATTTTCGTAACGCCAGCCGGTTGAATTCACGAGGACGGCCATAAATTTCCTACGTTAGAACGCGCGGTTTCGTAGCGGGGGTAAGGAGGGAACGAGGGGTGGAGATGAGAGGGGGAGGGAGGGGAGTAAGGACCGCCGTGCCGGTGCGGTGGTCGCAGTTTGCCCCGTAATTTGTAATCGTCGAATTCTACGATCCGCCGTGTGCCATCTTGCGGAACCCACCAATCTGTGACCTTCTTCTTGACATTAATTTAAAACCTTGTCGTCGCCAATCTCGATCGAAAAAGCTCCCGGTATTATTAACAAGCTGACATAAAATGGTCAAGCGGCGATTAATAACGTCGGAGAATTTTTCTCTCGAGATTCATTTGAGAGCACCTACACTGAGAAAAAAAAGTTGTTAACTTGACTAAATGCGTTTAGTTCGTAATGATTATTTAGTTCGAATATTTATATATTTAGATTAACAAAATCTTGTAATTTAAAATATGTTATTTGTTTGAATTAACAAATATTTAATTGAGTTAACAAATATTTGCTCGACAGTCCGTGACCGCTACATTTAGTTGAATCAACTAATATTTTTTTGAAACAGCAACTTTTTTTTCTCAGTGTATATATGCGTGCAAAAATTCATTGAATATTATTTATTGTTATATAGTAAATTAAATTATCCATAAGGAAAATTATAATTTATGACATTTATACCATACATACGATCAATCGCGGATGTAATTTTTTTATGCTTCTATATTATTAACTTAAAAATTAATGTTATTTCTTCTGTCATGGTAAAGAGAGTAATTATATTATTTATCTACTTTCGAATATGATTTACGCTTTATTTATAACTTTATTGCCATGTGTGAGTGACGTTCAACCAATTATCGAATGAATAGAATTGCGCATGTAAAATTGCGAGAATAATAAACAAACAATTAATCATTATCGCAATTATTAAAAAGAAGAAAACTTATGCGGAATAAACCACTTTGTTGCAAACGGCAGCACTTGCTTTAATAAAGGTTTAATAAAGATGAGCTTATGAAAATTTATGGTGCGCGATCCTATTGGCCACGGTAATTTAAATGTGACGATTTGTTTTATTCATGAGCGATCGTTTAAAATACTTCTGACGTACGGTGCCCAGTTAAATAAGAAGTGGAATATTTCATGCCGCTGCGGGCTGCACGGCATAAATTGAAAATTAACGAAGAAGCGTATGAACCATAGAGAAAGCAAATTCCTGAAACACTATTCACTATGAGAATTATACTGAAATATCTCGCAAATCTGCGTTTTTAATCGATTTTATATATATAACGATATCTATATAAAATAATGTCGGAAATTTTATAGTTGATGCAAAATGGTAATAATTAAGTGAAAGTTTATTTATTGCAACAAAAAATACAAAATTTCCGACATGATTACAAATTTATGTTTAATAATAAATAGTTAGAGAGTATTTTTTATTTACTTGTACATGCGTGTACAATTAAAAAAGAGAAGGAAACTTAAGATAAGCACATTAACATATGAGTAAATATTTTTTAATGCATAATAAAATAATTATTGTATATAAAAATGTTACAATTGTGATCTTAATAACATGTAATATTTAATGTTGTAAACATTTTTGGAAATGAAAATAATTGTATTCTTTTTCATTGATAAATTATCGAAAACCGGATCTCAAATTCTAATAATGAATTATTAGAAATGGAGTCGCAAAGTCACTGATGCTAGTAAATGATGATAAATAGACCCCTGACAAACGTTAATCACGATCGCTTAATATGTTGTTTCATGGTATTCACTTAATTATGCAATTGAAAACAACCCTTCGGCGAGGTACATCGAGCTTCTCGTAATGGAAACAATTTTAATTAAACGCGATCTGTCTGTGTACGAGTTTTATTCAATGTGCACGTATCGAGCACAGTTACGATTTTTTAGTAGTCGCCATTGCAGCAACGTGTGGAAAAGCGCTTACATGCGCTCGTTACGATCCGACGTTATCAGTTCAACGATAATGCCTGGTTATTCCGCCTTTTAATTGGGTCATCAAGACCAAGTGTTTCCCTCGAGAGAAACGTGGAAATCCATTAACACAACGCCGATGAAATTTTCACACTTCCTCTTCGCAATGATGAAAACCTCTTGCATTATTCTCATCGGTGACATAGTAATTACTATATTTAATTTCATTTATAGGACGATTCAGAAGTATTAATCACTTGTTCTGTTTTGTTTCCTAATAGGCCTTAATGATAAAATATTCTTTCTCATTTTTTTGAGATAGATTAAAATAATTTTTATATATTATTTCTATGTCTTACACTGTTATATGTAACGTATTTAATTAATCGCGTGTTTATGTTTATTCGAAAGTAGAGAGATTAATTCTAAAGCAGCTTAAAACATTTTGAAATATACATTCATCACTTAAATTATATCTGTACATTAAATTTCCATTACATAAATATTGTTATTGTAGTATTACTTATTAATAAGCATTTCACAAAATCAGATTTGAAATTTAACAGTTTAAAACTCAGAATAGAGGTATTATCTAATCATTATTTATAAAATATTATACATAATCCTCTCTCTAATATAAATCTATAACTTCCAAATAAGTCAATTACACTTTTATATCGAAATATTTGTTTTTACAAAAAAACAAGTGCTTTTTATTCAGACGTTTTTACTACGATTTTCTATTTATAAAAAAAAACAATATTTTATTTAAAGCATAAACAGATATTTGTAGCATTTTTATTCTTATTTTTTCGCGAAATTTTATTCATATGATTTAATATTTTAATTTATTGAATCGATTTTATGTTGTCTTAATCAGCGCGAGATTTCGACAAATGATAAAATTGATGATTTAATTAACTGTAATTAAGTTCATGAAATATGATAACTATGTGTATAAATCAATTTGAGTTTTATCTTAACTTTTATCAAAATATTGAAGATCTCCGCGATACGTGGATATAAACGAATTAAAATTTTAATAAAAATAAGAAATGATTTTTATTTCTAAATTTTTCTGAATTTTTCGTTTGACACTTTCAATATAAGATTACTAAAAACATATTTTTATTGTATGTATGAAATCGATATTCTACTACATATCTAAGGTTTAGCAAATATGCGATATTTAAAAAGATTTTAATGCACAATAAATTTGAGTTTCGACTTTACACATTTTTGCGGAAGGCCAGTTCTTGAAATTGATTTTGTAAACCTAATCTTTTTAAAATAAACTACTTATAAATAAACTGAATTTAGAAACACGCGCGTCTTTCCACTGCCTCATTTACCATGATATGTAATCGCTATCCCGGTCAAATATCCAGAGAGCTTCCGCATCGCGAGCGAAAGAAAGACAGATTCCGCACCTAATGAAAGTCTACGCTGAAAGCATGAAGGAGAGAGAGGGAAATGATCGGTCATGAAAGCGCCTGGAGATTCTCTCGACCAGAGAGTATCTTTCTCTCTATTTCCTGAGCGACGTGTACAGTTCCTTTCACAAAAGACATAAAGCACTTCCTTTGACAGACGTAATTACGTTTACAGCCGAAACGAGTACGATCGATTACTGAAGAGCGAGTATTATGCGCTCGCGGCCGACCTCGCCATACGGTGAGTTCAAGCACGCTGACATGCATTTAAGCCGCGCACTTCGCCGCGCGTCGAGCTTACGATGCACATGTCATATGTCATTACTGGTTATAATGGTTATTATTATTAATTTTATAAATGGAGCGACACGATGTCGCAGCGCGATATAAGGAAAAAGTGCTACGTCATTTTTTATTCATCGCGACGATAATACATAATGTTTATATCGCAGAGAGCTTCAATATTTTAAAATATTCCGAAAAAATGGCCCCTTTAATAATAAATTTCTCTTCAATTTTAATTTATCCCTCTTTCTCTTTCCTATTCTTTATCATAATAAAACATCACATGTTCCTTAAATTAAATAATTTTATTTAATATAAAATAATTTTTATTACTTTTTTTTATTATATTCAATCTTTTCCTCCTACATATATTTATTACTATTATTACTAAATTATAAAAATTATATTATATATATATTATTAATCACATAAATTGAAATACAAATAGCCAGTCTGTTATCACGAATCACAGATTGGAATACAATCACGAATTTGATTAGGAGAACGTCAAAATACTGGATTCGGAAAGAACATTAAATAAGCGACTAATATATATCAGAGAAAGTACATATTCATATGCAGAAAAATGGATTGAACTTACGGTCGGACACAGATGGACTACATCATGCTTATGCATCGATGATAAATGATATGACACAATGCTTAGTTCAATACTTTACGATAATAAATCTACCTCATAAATGTATGCAAAATAGTAAGACGACATTTTAAGATTTTGAATTGTACTTCAGTTTTCCTTTTCACTTACAAATTCAATTATTAATTTATATTTGTAACATTTCTGTCGTTAATCAATTTTTGTATTTATTTATTTGCAATTTTTACAAAGATACGTTAGTTTTTCTCTTTTTGTGTTGCCAATTCATTTATTAATTTATATATTATATATTTATAATTTTTCTGTTGTTGATATGTACTTATTTAATTTCTGTATTTAATTAATTGCAATTCTTACGAGGATGGATTATAAATTACTACAGAATGTTAAGCATAATAATGTGACACGTTTAAATTTTGACTGCGTATTCCAGATTTTAATTTTGACGCTTAAACTCTTGTATTAAAAATATATTTCAAACTATAACAATAATTTGCTGTTCTTATATTTATTGTATCTATGACTGAGCATTATATATGCCAAATATGTTACATACGTCAGATAGGTTAAAATCAGCAAAGTAATACGAATGTACTGTCCTTATATTTTATATTTATTATGACTTATTGTTTTTCGTTAATGTGCGACCTTTGTCAATTTTAAAGTCTCATTAGACATACTCGTCACTCCAGATAGAGTGGACGAAGTTTTAACAAAGCTACATCAATTGTATTATAAAATGTGTATGAGTTTAGTTGTGAATATTAATATAGGTATTATCCAAGCTGATAAGATTTGGCGATCGTGTGGGTGAATTACTCGTTACTTTAATGGTTGAATTTCAATATCTTATATATATAAATTTAAAACAGATAACACTACAGTTTTGGCAACCTGCGAGTGACTCTACGTCGGACGATCGTGAAATTTAGTTTGGTTTAAGAAGTTTGCTGATGAAAATTCCAAAGAGAATCGAAACGTTCAAGATGTCAATATTTCAAATAAAGATGAGATCAACACATCACATGAAGTAACAAATTTTATTTGTGAAGATTTATTGTGCACCTTCGCTCGCGCTGACTCTCATTAGCCCACATTTAGGTTGATTTTTGTTATATATTATTAAGCTATGAATGCTTTTCTGTAAAATTTAATTTTAATATGATCACGGAATCAGTTAATAAATTTTCTCTCTAGCTTGTAAATGTTTTCTGCTACATAAATCTGTTGAAAACATCTGAAGAATTTGATGAATGAGGTAAAATTTCCCAATCTAACTTTGCAATCGTCTGTCATATGATCTGTAGTAGGGTGTCTTCCGTTATCCCGTAATAGCAAAGAACCTTTTCGATTGATGAGAAAGGTTGCTTCAGTCGGAGTTTTTCGTAAAGTTCGTTATAACACGAAATAATAAATCTCTACCGTGACACTTTAGCCTACGTCCGTCCTATAGCTCAAAATGAATTATATTTCTTTTACTGTTCAAAGTACAGTAAGAAAGGTTTTGTTGGCATGAAAATTAAAGATTTAATTATTTTGTTTAGGTCTAAAAAATTATTAAAAATAATAGCATCCAATATTAAATTTTGGTAGAAAGAAAGATATTACTTATTTATTAATTTATTATTAGTTTCAATTACGCTATGTACTTTATAACACTACTAGTTTTTATATATATAAAATAATATGTTTCTATTATTTAATAGTCTAATACGATGTTTTCTCTACGGAATAGAATATTTTGAGACGTTGAAGAAAATTGCGAAACGCAATACGATAATACTAACGTTTTGAAGTAGTTTTATTGAGTACAATTCCACGCGAGGGAGGTGTAATTTCGTGTAAACGAGCCCGACTGAAATAAACGCTATGTGAGGATATGGCAAAAGAAAGTCAGAAGTTAGAAGATAAGATGTGAGAACGAGCGACGCGGATGTAGAAAGTAGCAGAGTATATGTAAGGCGAGAAAGGGATCGTTTGAACATCTGGTAAGATACCGTATGAAAAGGACGTGTGTGGAGTGCGAAGGAAAGAAAATAAAAATAGCAGAGTTAGTAGATTGAGGGTGGGGATAATAAAGGCGAGATAGACTGGATATGAGAGAAGGGCGAGCACGAGATGAGTAAAAAGTGAAGCTACGAGCCTTGAGAGGGATGGTTATAGGATAAGTATAATGAGAAAAATTGCCGAACCTGTCCAAGTCGTGAGCAATGATCGTAAAGTAAAAACGCCAGTAACTTTTAACCAGAATGCTCGATTATCTCTATCCGTTATTCAACTGATGAAATTAATGTTTAAAGTACATTAGCAACGAATGTTTCGTCTCGAGTTCCGAGATGACTCATCTTCAAAGTCTTGACGACAGTGACAAATACCACGGTAAACAGGATTTTTATCTAATTCGATTATGTGGGATGTCCGGTTTTTATCGCATTATTATTTAACGTTGTACTATTCTTGTACAAAGCAAAATATTGGAACATCCATTGTACAATGGCAATTGAAAATAAAAAGCTTTTTGCATACAAACTTTGAGAAGAGAAAATAGACGAATTTATTGTAATTGTTATTAAGTAAATTTTTAATAGATTTAATTTTAATAGAATTTTAATTTTTAATTTAGTTTTAAATATATAATTACGAAGTAAAAATTGAACTAAATTATAATCCCTTCAATCTTCCAATAGATATATTACTAGAAGAAAAAATTGATTCCATTGATAAAAAAATTTGCTACTAAAAATAATGCGGTGGATATAGCTTGTATAACATAATTGACAGAACGATTCTTTTTTTGTATTATGTGTTGATTTTTATATATGTATAGTCTCAAGAAATGACGCTCTAGAATTATAATTGTTGATGAATTAATTGCGTTAATTAGCAAATATCAACCAAATTTGAAACACTGTTTAGCTACGTGTGATTCTTTAAACCTCATTGTAAATCTCTGTGTATTAAGAGGATGTTTGTGTGAATTATCCTGAATTATGAATTAGAGTATATTAAAAATTTTCGAATTAAAAATTTATTTAAAATTTTCAAATTTAAAATATATTTAAAATTTTTGGCTTTACAGATTGCAAAATTTTTTTACAGAGTTAAAATATGCACAGATAGAAAAGCCAAGTAAGTCGATTTCAAAAGAAAATCGAACAAAAGTTAAAAAATTCACTTACTTTTTGCTCATATAGCTGTCACCTGAGGTTAAAGTTTGCTGGGTATAAAAGTTTTATATTTCATATGAGTAACATAAGTATCCAGCGTACCTCGGATTACTTGAACGAACAATACCGAGTTTGTAGAACTATGATTGAAAGTCTAGAAAAAATATATTAGCGCTTGAACGTAATTCATGTGTATACATTTGCTTAGCGAAGATTCAGAATGGTAGACAGAGCAATAATTCTGTCTAGTAGTACTCTATCTTACAAAAGATGGTGCTACAGTATGTTAGATAAGGACAAATGTATATGTATATTGAGTAAAACAGAACGATAATGTAAGAAATGAATTAAAGATAACATTTATTTGATACAAAAAACTGTTTATTTGATTTAATTATCATTTTTTAATTGAATAAATATTTATGTATGTACCGTAAGTAAATGTTTACTCAATAAAAAAATAATTAAATCAAATTATGGTTTTTTATTTCAAATAAATATATATTTACATTTAGTAAATATTTACTTAGAACTATTCAAACAGGTATTTATTAAAATTTAGTATTTTTTTGTGCAGCGTCTCTTTAATATAATATATCTCTTTAATATTATAATGTTAGATTTAGTCTTTAAAGGAGACGAGGGAATATGTATTTTTAAAGGCTTACAACATTTTATTTAATAAGATTTATTACAATTTGTCCTTGGTATTCTTTGCCTCAAAACATGCTACAATCTGATATATTCACCGTCAGTGTAAAGTTTGGTTTTAATCGATCACGTCTATATGCAGACTCGACTTTATATTTTCACTTGATATTTTTCTATAATACATATCTATCTTGAATAACATATTTCTGTGCCACTATAGTCCCGTTCTGTAAAGGTTACAATAATGTTAAAGCCTCAGGAAATCATTCAAGGATGTTAGATAATTGTTTCGTGTTTTCTATGTATACGAAAAAGACAGAAATTTACGTTTAACTTACTCGCATTTAACGCATACCATTCCATTTGTCTGACTCGAACATTTATCAAACGAAATTGTTAAGTAGCATAATTCACTAACTAATTCACTACAGTTATACAATTATATCTGATTTAACGCAGATTTACGCGGACCGGGCGAAGCCCGGCTCGCTGAAATAGTTTCGAAAACCCGATTTCGCGGTTTGCCGCTCCGAAATTCACGTTAAACTGACACGTCGGATCATCGGAAGTAACACGGTGAGTTCTCGCCGTTTTTCCACGTTTTTGCGGTAACGCGATCGTCGGATTGAACGATCTGTCCGCGGCGGTCACGTTTGATCTATTAATGTAATAACGTGAGACCGAAACCGCATTCACTTCGATATCGATCGTATTGAAACTACATAATGATGTAACTTTGTATAATACTACCTACAAACGTCATTAATATCCTTTATCTCCTTCATCTCTAGATACCTTAAATTTTTATTGAGTACTGCATTTTGTTTCCCCAATTTAACGTTCAAAATATCGGTTATATTCTTGGAGAAATGTCAATTTTGCGACATATAATGTATCAATATTATCACGCAATAACCTAGTGATATTAAATTTCAATTTATCAATTAGATTGTACAATTAATTGAAACATGCAATTGATTGCAGTATATAATAGGGACATTTAATCTTCTAATTAGGAAAATTCACTTGATAACAATTCAAACGTCTTTCTCCTTGCGGTTTAAAATTTTGAAATTCGAGTATCGTGAGAGAGTTGAAACGAGGCTACCGTCGATGTTCAAATTGCAAGCTTCTATCAGGAAAAACATCCACGTGAACGCATCGTTACAAGCGACGGTGTTATTACGATTCTTCGCGTGCGGCCATTGGTCGTGCTCTGCGCTTGGCGGTCGCTTTTTTTTTTTCTTTTCTTTCTGGCAATACGAGCAGAGACGAGTTGAAATTGGATCAGGGAGAAAGAAAGAGAAAGAGTGAGAAAGAGGGGAGGGGAGAGGAGAAGGAGAAGGGAAAGAGAATCCCGAGGAGATGGACCAGAGAACGCGTCTCGAGGGCCTATCGACTCTCTTTTATTTCTACTCAAGTCTACTCGATGGCCGCCCCGTTGGTGGGCACGTTGCCGTATATAAGTGGTTTAAGTAGACGATCGCGCCAACAGGTCGCCGTGTATAGTTGAGCTTTTCACTGAGCTCGGCAACAAAGTCCGAACTGCACTGGACGTTCGAGTTTGCTCCGATAGGTTAATCATTTTCGTGATAGGAGTATGGAAACCAAGCCACCTGCACACGCGAACTATGAAAAGAGGATTAAACCTTTATCGTTATGGGATGGGATCAAATTCAAACACTCTGCAAGAATGTTTTGTTAGATATCAAAGAAAACACATGATCTTAAACTTGTCATTTTTATCACTTTGCGTTTTACAAATAACCATTATTTATGTTATTGTAAAAATTATTATTAGTTATATTATTATGTTTATAAGAATTAATCTCGTCAGTCCCGTTAGTGACTGTCCTAATGAAACTATAAATCAATTACAAATGCATGTCTTGTTTGCGCTTCCTGTTTTGAGAAATTGTTATACATTGCGCCGCGTCGATACCTATCTCAAAGTAGCCAGGCATATAAATTCGTGGCCGCGGACATAATTGCGGCGAATGAACTAACCAGCAAATTAGTCGACTGACAAGCGGCGGGTAATAGATGCACGAGGAAACCGAAACCGGATGATTCATGCCTGATTGGACAGTGCGAGACGCTTCGTTGCATAGCTACAACAATAGACTGCATAATTCTGTCAAATGAGATGCACTATGGCTGAATAGATCCGATGCTCTCGTTTTGACAAAGTGCGCGTCACACCGTTGCCGGTGTTCTTGGCAAGATACTAGCGATCGATCGTGAAGTCATTTGACGCTGATAGAATATCTCGATCTATTTATGCAAAATAAAATTCAAAAGAGTAATATATTTATGTTATCGCAGTGTTTAATCCAAATGTAAGTATATACAGTCTCAATTCTTCATAATCGAAACACGAAAAATAATATATTAGATATAAATTATGTAGATTAGCGAAACTTTTTGTCGTACATATTTTGTAAATTACAAGATGTCTAATAAATGTCAACTAATTAATATCCTATTAATAACGTGAAAAATATTTTCCGAAATTATTCGTGATAGTAATAAAATTATGAGGGTATCAACTCTCTCGTACATTAATGATATTCGCAACAACATCCTCGTGAAACACGCAAAAATTCATCAACGTGGAATTACTTTGTGACGGACGCGCGCGACGGAAAATCCAGCGCGGAAGACGTGCCGCTCCGACGAGCCGGAGCAAAAACAACGGGATAGTCCGGATAGAATGCGAGCGAGTGCGGAAACTGCGAACCGCGAAGAATGCCGAGAAATCGAAGAAACCGGGAAACCGTGGAGAATGGCTGGAGGATGGCTGGAGGATGGCTGGAACGGCGCGGGCGCGAGAGAGGATAAGCGGCGTACTATACGAGAAGTTATTCTGGAGGGTAGTTAGGTATGTATAAAGCGCCGTCTCTCCCGGGACGACCAGGCCACGTTAAGCGCCATCCACAACGGCTTACGCTACCCCATTCTGTGCTCCGCATGTTTACGGGAAACATTGGACTGATATAACTCGTTCACGCGAGTATTACGTTCTAGACCGTATTGCGCTTAAACAATCTAGAGCATACCAGTGCCTTCGCATAGTCAATAACTTCCGTAGAAGTCAATAAAATTGTGACACGAAAATTTTGTAAGCCCGCTCGAGAGACGAAAGAACATTTGTTATTTTCTACAAAGTAGATAGTTAATTTTGTTAGTTTATTTCCTCGAGTTTGAAAGATGTAATATAATATAACATATTGCATAACATATTTTTAAGTTTTCTCTTAAAGAATACATGTATACACACACACGGAGAGAATTTTTTCTTAGAGTCTACCCTAAAAATATATGATAGTCGTGGGACAACATTATATATTTCAAAGAATTTTAATGTAAATCTCTCTCATTCATTAATATAACTACAATAAAGTATAAAACAAGTTTGATCAATTTTATTGAAGTGCATGGTAAAAATCGTTAAAATATTGTATTGCAACACACAACTACCATATTTTCAGGGTAAACTTTAAAAGAAAATTCTCTCCGTGCATGATGTTTCTTGATCTGTTTGAATAAACAAACTTGTGATTTATTACTATTATTATCTTATTACTGTTTTTCATACTATTTTTATACGTACACGTTAAATTAAAATATAAAATAAAATGATATTAATATTTTTATAACATAAATTTCGAAAGATAAAGTATTCTACTCTCGCGTATATGTAACTAAATGTAAAATTCATATGTTATGTTCTTTGAGGGAGCTCCCCTTTAGCTCTGTACGCCATCGCATGTAAAAGTGGTATAGAATTATTAATATGTCGCGTACCGCACGAATTATAATTAAGTTTGCGAAGATCTAACTGAAGATTGTACATTCAATGGTACAGTACTATGATATATGGTATTTAATATTATAACGCTTACGCTTAAAAGGAGGGCTTTGTTGTCTTTAACGTAATGAAATGTCATAACAAGAATTTCAATATTTATCTCGGTAGAACATGTTGAAATCATTAATGTAATTACGCAGAAAAGTTTGCCGTACGCCAAAGAAGACAGAGCCCTTTAATCCTTTTCATTTTTCTTGCGCACGCATCTCCATTTTCCAGAATTCTTTGTACCCGCACCGCGCGCTTTCCTATTTCTCTCTGTCCCAGTCTCCGTATCTTTCTTTACGTTGGTGTTCTCCTCACTGCAGCCTCTTTTTATATTTTTTTATATTCGCAAAACCAGCCGTTTCGTTAGACTTTCGTTACATCTCCGTTTCTTTTCGCAATGTGCATTTTTTTTTATCTCTGCTCCTCTTCTTTTTTTCTTTTTACGTCGTACATTTCTATCGTAATTACTTGTTACTTTGTGATGCATTACGTAAATTATCTCCGCCGTGATAACTGAAATAAGACGAGAGGATATTCAGACCGACTACATGTTTTAGAGTTCTGTAAAAATTCATACATATATTAATTTTTAAGTTTGTAACTCTACATATATGCAATTTTTTTTATGTCTAAATGTATCTTGTACATCTCGTTTTGATTACCTTTCTGGTGTGACGAAATACTTACTTTGATGTGTAAGAACATTTAATATGTTGTTGCATAAGATATGAATATGGAACACTGAGAAACATTAAATTCAATATAATTAAATATACTGTCATAAAAAAAGTACTCTTTTATCGGCTTTTAAAAGTTTTCAATTAGTACCATTATCGAACGTCATTGTAATACGGATAATAAATTTCCTTGGTGAGTGTGTTACGACGGTGTATTACCTTTAGCCTAAAGGTAATACACCGTCGTAAACAATGATTGTTCAATTATTGCTTTTCTGCAATTGTTTATCTGAGCATCGATTTACTAAATAAGGAATTGACACCGCTGGCGATTCCTGTCCTGTTCGACCATTAGGTCGAAGATGCATTATACAGGACCGAATAAAAATAACATCGTGATGTTATTTTTAATATCGTTAATTGCACGTTAATGAATGTTTATTCGCGGTGCGGGCCGAAAGGGGAAGCTGTGAGCTTTACGAGCCATAGCTTATCCACTGTTACGAGATAGTTAAGCCGTGCACGTACACACACGCATGGTGTGCTTGCTCTATGCTCTCGTGTTTACGCAATTATTAATGCTCTCGTGCTTATGCTCTCCGTGATACAAAACGGGAACGACAAAGTAGAACAGGCAGGCGCGAAGAGAAGAGTAAAGGACGAAAGGGTAAAGGATTAGGGTCCACGTGACGCGCCGGAAAGAAATTCATCTGCGATTAGCAAGGGTCCGACGTGCGATATCTCAAGCGATTAAAGAGGTATGATAGCCGCTTGGACAGAAGGAGAATTCGAGTGAAAGGGAACATTCGTGGGAAACACTGGGTCGAATAAGATGTAAACAAGATATGACAATTATTATGTGGGATCCTAGAATAAGCGCAACAAGGATAGAACAGGATACGTAATTAGAATTAAAAAATAAAAAAACATATCAACTTTTCTCTAAAAAATATATACGTTGAGGGTTATGTTCCCTTCAACGTGGTTGTTTCAACGCATTCTACTCACAAGTGTCAGCACGTGGCCTCCGTTGCAGTATGTTGTAGTCTAATCCGAAACCAGGTTAGCCGACAGCATTAATTAACATAAATTTCCCGCGCTATGGCGTGAAAATTCAAGATGCATAATATTGCGAAAGCATACGTATAATTTGAATTGATGGCAGTCTAGATTCATCTCTGGGGATAACGTTGTCTCCTTTGCTTATCTCTGTAGAGCTCTTATAATATTCTTTTGAAGAACGTGACATTGACAGTTTAGAGATATTCTCTGATATAATAATTTTTATAATAAAATTATTCTGATAAACATATAAAAGAAACGCAAACATTTTGTCTTTTTCTTAAGAGTAAAATTTTCTTTTTTCTTTTTTATTTTTTATTTTTTTTTTGGAAAGCTGCTATCCTTGGGTTTCTTGTATTGTTTTGCTCGCATGGAGAATGGTCACCTTGTGCTTAATCAAGTACAATGCGATAACGATAAAAGTGTGAGTTAGAACGAGTATGGCGTAACAGCGAGAAAGTCCGGGATTAAAGCGAGCAAAAACGGAGGTTTCCCTCGGGAGGAAGTTATGTCGGCGGGTTAGTTAGGCATGCACGCAGTGCAGCGTTCCAGCTGCATACATCGCGCGTTTGCGCCGGGGGCCAGATAAGCCTCATATGATGCACGTTGCACCTATGCTTTGTGTCTGCTAGAAACGACATTAATATCGTATAAGGAAGATGAGGAAAAGAAGAGGCGCGCCGCCGATGCATCACATGAAACGAGACTTTCGCGGAAATAAGCAGCTTGTCGCCGAGGAAATACGATAAACGTCGAAAGAGACAATGATGGAAATGAAGTAATAATAACCGAGAAATTCTAGAATTCTACGTAACACAATAAACATATAGAGACGCTTTCAGTTTAATTTCTAGCTGCGTAAGTTTATTTTGCCGTCTATTTGCGATTCGCGGATCTACATATCTTAAAGTAAATTTTGTATGTAAAACAAGGTAAAATAGATGGATAGGGGGATGTCTTATTGAATAAAACATAAATTACGCTTGCGTATTCGTTTATCTTAGAAATTGCATGTATCTCAAGTTGACAATCGAGTTATCAACTGTACTTGACGTAAAGAAAATAAATAATTAATGTACTTTATGTAAAGCGGTTTGAATTAATTCGAACAAATGCTTCCGCTGCTGTTACGGGCTGCAACATAGCGGCTCGGTCTGCCTGACAGGTATGTTATATATGATGTTCTATGTGCGGTTTTTGACATGAACGAATAATGGCGACTCATCACCATTAACCAAAGATTTTGAATGTGCTATAAATTTAGCGAGCGTAGCGGCTTAGTCGTGCCAATAAATATTCCTGCTAGCGATGACATCGCCGCGAAGTACCGAAGCCTGCATTATGGATGACGTTCATAGCTCACGTGTCATCTGAATCTCGCTTAGACCTCACAGTGCTTGATGGTCTCGCGGTCGCTTTTGTACTACGACGTTTGCCGTCATGCTGTCATTGTAGAAAGCGAAACGTCGCCGTCGTCGTGATGGCGTCACGCTAACGTGATTATGAATCACCTGGTATTAATAATGCGATCGACGTTCAATAAAATGAATATTCTCTGAAAAAACGACTGAAATGGATGAAGATAAGTTCCCGATATTGACACAGGTCTCCTAAAGGGACACCCATTGCACTTATTTCTCGAAAACTGTTTCACTTTATTACGCTGTATAAAAAGTGCAGGGTTTAAAACATCTTTGCAAAACAACGTTTAATAATAAAAGATATTTCGATTTTAAATGTTTATGGCCACTTCGACTGACTCCGATTAACTTTAATCGACGGTTAATCCGGTGAAATTGACCAACCGCATCTATCGTTGACAAATGCGATTGATCGATTCCACTGGACTAATCGTCGATTAAAATTAATTAGAGTTGGTCGAAGTAGCCTTTAGTGTTTTAAATCGGAACATATTAGTGTTTTGTTTATTGAAAGCGTATAAAACATTTTTTAATGTTTGAAAAACGGAAATAAAAACAAAACATTTTAATATTTCAAAATTAAATACTTCTTTTTTGAGTATCACACTGATAAAAACATGATTTGTTTATATAATTAAAAAAACAAAAATCTGTAATGCATATAAGTATTCGTGACTTGTTTCTATATAAAATCAGCTAAAACCAATTCTGCAAACGCGAAAATAAAATTTGGTAAACCTTTACAAAAGGGAACCCAGCTCCGATGACCTTGACCCTGACATATGTTGTCAAGGTCATAATTCTGAGTAACCTTGAACAAATTTTGGCTCGCGCTCGTTGTTCGTTAAAAAGTTATTAATAAAAAAAGTTTGAAAAATATCGCTAAATGTATGGAATGGAACGCACGTTCGTACACGGTTCTCACCCCCCCCCCCCCAATTCCCCCTGTGGAGAGAGTTGTGTGCCAATATATCATGTTATGGCACTCGTGAATTTCAAGTTCGTTTCTTATTATCTTCTGTTTATAAATTCTATCAGTTTCGTTGAGTTTGTCCAAGTGTACGATTCGAGCTCTGTGATATTTTGATATAAGTGACAGTGTCATTAGTAATAATGCATTTACACGAATTTATACATTTAACATATAATTCTGATGCTTTGATACAGTATTTCATTAATAAACAAGTTATTCGCAGTAGTATTCAATGTGAAAAATGTGGAAATGTATTAACTCAAAATATATCCAAAAATTTTCTTACTCACTGTACTTCATAAATATTATAAAACTGTACGCAAACAAAAAAGACAACGTATAACGTGCAACTTTAAGATAAGCATTTTGAACGGCACTTGGTTTGCTAAAGCTCATTTAGACATAGTAAAGATTTCTCGTTTCATTGCATATTTTTTGATAATAAAATCACCACGACATTACTTTTTATGCAATAAATTAGAAATATGCGAGAAAACCATTATTGATTGGACACATTTTTGCAAGGAGGTAAGTTGATGTATAAATAAAGTATACATCTTTGTATGAATATCCTTATATTCTTCTTATTTGCATTAGTTATTAAAGGATTGGTTAGCAAAAGAACAGCAACCACTTGATGGACCAGGCATAATTGTAGAAATAGACGAAGCGAAACTTGGCAAAAAAAATTTAATAAGGATCGTATCTTGAAAGGACAGTGGATATTTGGCGGAATAGAACGCAACACGAAAAGAGTTTATCATACCTGTAGAAAATCGACGTTCGGAAACTTTATTACCATTAATTGGTAAATATATTGCTCCTGGATCGATTATTCATAGTGATTGCTAGCGTGCACATGCAACTCTTAATAATGAAAATTATATACACAAAGTTGTTAATCATTCTGAGAATTTTGTGGATCCTAATACCGGAGCTCATACACAAAACAAAGATTATCAACACAATCGAAAGATTATGGAGAGAATTGCGAGCTAATATCCCACGTTTTAATACTCGAGAATACCATTATGAATATTATATAGCTGAATATTTGTTCAAAAGAATATATGCCTTTGATGAGCGTATAGATAAATTTTTTTAAATAATGAGTAAATTATATCCAATAAATAATTAATGTGTAAGATAATAATGTTTCATTTTTCAATATCTTGTATTTCCCTGCTTAAGCTTATTTGAATCTTCATATAATAACCTTTTTTTTTTTGTTTGTTTACGCTGGGGAAATGCGTTACGCATACCCGCTCTTCCGGGGAGAAGGAGCAGGTTATGTGGAACTCACCCCAGACCTGACGGTCCAGGGCATACCCACTAAAACTCCAGCGAGTGTCCTACCTTAGGCGCTGAGTCAGGACGGAGAGGGCTCTGGACACAGTACTCACCTCCCCGTCCTGACGCCTGAAGCGCTTGCGCACTTCTCAATCACTTCTCTAATCCGCAGTGAGGGAGGGGACACCACCTCCCCCCTCACCGCCAGACCCCAGGTTCTATAGCCGAGGAATGATGAGTCACCCGCTCATCATCCCCGAGAACAGACGGATCCAAGTCAGGCCCAGACCCGCTTTTAACCTCGGCATAGCCAAGTGCCTACCTCAAATTAATTTCCTTCCCGTTGTCGTCGGGCGTTCGCTCACGAGCGCGTTCCGCCTCCTCCTTTGTTTTCATTATGCTTTCGCAAAAACGAAGGACTGCCTCCCTTTTTTCATCATCGAGTACAGCCTTGATTAGAGCAGTATCCGATATGTCTCCGACGTCCCGGATTAGCGCTCTTCTATCTTGCTCCCAAGCCGGGCACTCCTCCCGCGTATGCTGGGCCGTATCCAGCCTGGCCGGGCAGTGCCAGCACCACCTGGCACATTCTTCCTTCTTGATTGTGTGCAAGTACTGCCCAAAGCACCCATGGCCCGTCAGTATTTGGGTGCATCGGTATGTGAGGCCGATCTTCGCCTTGGCCCATTTTTGGAAATGGGGTCGGAGTGCAATCCCAACCTCCCCTCCCGATTGACCAGGTCTTCTTGTCCATGTTTCCCAATCGCGGAACATCCTGTTTCTTTCCCTTACTCTTATCGGTTCCGCCACACCAGGGGGAATTTGCTTTAGTCCTTGTGAGCGGTACTCCTGCATGGCTTCGTATACTTTCGCGTACATCTGTGCTTTTAGTAGCAGAGGCGGTGTACCGGCCAATATAGTCGCGGTAGCAAAGCTTACCGTTCTATATCCTCTTATGGCTCTGCAGGCATATAATAACTTAACCTAACCTAACCTAACCCTAACCAAACCATGGCATGTGGTTAGGTTAGGGTTAGGGTTAGGTTAGGTTATTATATACGCATGCGTATATAATAACCGAATCCTAATTAACCATATACCATGGTTTGGTTATTATGTACGCATGATTATATATAACTTAACCCTAACCTAAACTCGTGCAAATGCATATTGAACAACACAGATATTCCATACATTTAGCGATATTTTTCAAACTTTTTTTGTTAATAACTTTTTAACGAACAACGAGCGCGAGCTAAAATTTGTTCAAGGTTACTCAGAATTATGACCTTGACAACATATGTCAGGTCATCGGAGCTGGGTCCCCTTTTGTCAAGGTTTACCTAAACTTTTTACGACTTTCTTTTGTAAATTGCATAGTTTAAAAAATAATAGTTATTAATAATATTATATTATTTTTTTTACATGTTTGTAATTTCCTTAATTAGTTTTATTTATATTTTTCCTTTCTTATTTTTTTCGTAATTCAGTTTTAAGTATATCGGGGTGCAGCTTAAATCAGCAAACCTGTCTGTAAGATATGCTATAAACTAAACTTTAACTTAATCTTTATAGTGTCGCGTTACATGTTGCATCTTGCAGAATATATGCATATAAATTAACAAAAAACATTTTATATCGAAGTGAAAAGATTCTAGAAAATCTTATACAGATACAATTCACTTGTAGGTATTTTGTACAGATGACTTCTGTGAAAGAAAAGGAATAGGAATATGTGGCGTAACTGTCTACTATGTCAGCTTTGGAGCCCATTTTGTTAGACGTTTATTTTTGCTTATTTTACGAAAAACTTAATTATTGAAAAATTGCAAACAGTATTAGAAAAACCGCTATATTATTTGACAAGAGATAGTTGGAATTTATATTTCTGAAAATTTTTAGCCCTGCTTTAAGGAATATTGAAAAACAAAGTGGTATGTCAGTATCGGCAGCCTTCTTCTACGTGTCACTGTACTGACCAATAAGGTCAGTACAAAGATCGATATGACACTCGAGCGGGAACCTTTAGCTTTCTCGCTCGAGTTTCTCGGGGCGTATTCTACTGATTCATCGTACAATTCCTCACCTACTGCTACCAACATTACCAACGTCCGTTTATGTCAAGTTTTACGAGCTGGATCCGCACTCGCGCGATCTCGCTTGCTTACTTGCACGCGCGTATCCTTTTTATTCGCTTCCTTTATGCGATATTAGTAATGCCCTTCGTAAACACGGAAACCATCGTTGAAACAGCCACCCTCCGTGTAAGCAGGCTGAGCTAACGAGAGTATCCGCGACGCTTAACGGCACGCTGCGGGTATCCAAGTACTTTCCGATGCAACCCGTCTCTCCATCGAAACTATCTATCTCTCTACTTCTTCTCGCGCTCTGTTTGCCTTCTTTTTACAACTCTCCCTCTCTCGCATATACTTACTTATTCACATATATATTTTCTTCATTTTCTGTTTAATAAAAGTGTAATTGACAACATGTTAATGAACGTTATTCAACAAAGGATTCGCGTGTTAATTGAATCGTGTGGAAATTGAATTATTGGTAAAGTGTCAAACGTCAAAGTATTTATTTAATAAATTTAGTTAAACAAATTTAATTAAATTATGTAAATTAAATAAACAATTTGATGTAATAATTGAAAAACTTGCGTTAAAGTGCTGCTAAACTAAAAGCAGTAAAAGTTTCTTCACGAACTTTCTTACATGCCAATACATTCAGTTTCTCGTGTGTTATAAATGTGACATATCGTGATGAGGATGGCATATACTTCAAATACTGCGAAGACAGAGAAACTTCTGCTTTAATGGTTCGGCATCGAGAAACCCAGAGACATTATCGGATTACCAATAAATCACGTTGACTCGATTTCAAAGAAGAACGCGCATCGTCGGCATTATTTATCCTGTCTCTTTGGTATAACAGCCGTTTCCTTCTCTCTTTTACATGTAAAAGGCGCGTAGTAAAGCTCATTTCCCGTTATTCGACCTACACGGCTTCGCATCTCTCTGCCTCTCTCGCGCGCTCGCCTTCATTATTTCTCCCGACTTCGCGCCGCCGCCGCCGCCGCAGCCGCCGCCGCCGCCGCAACCTGCACTTCTCATCCTCTTTTTCTCTTTCCTCCCCGCCTGTACTGTCCGTCTCTTTTCTCTGCCTTCTTGTCGTACGTGATGTTTTATTTTGTTCCCCTTTCGCTCCTTCGCACCTCCGCCCTTCTTCCTTTCCCACGCGCATATACCGCTACTTCCGGTGGCCATACGGCGGGAGAGGAGGAGAGGGGTGAATATTATTCAAAGCAAGATTTACATTTTTACGACGCCGCCATTTTCTACCGAAGGCACCGACGAGAATAGGAATTAGATTCATTTACATACATATATACGTGCACGCTCTCCCCCCCCCCTTCTACCCCTCAACCCTTTCATCCTCTCTCGCTTCTCTCGTCGGTGAGTCCGCTCGCCTGGTAAAGGAGATTAATGCCTTGATTAGTTCGTTTTCTGCGACTTATCGCCTGTGCACCCACGATCACCCTCTTCCTCCCGCCATAGCCACGACTTGCTCTGCACGCTCTCGCAAACTGCGGTCGCAGACTTTTATCAGGTCACCGCCGAAGTTTCGCCACAGCGGTCTCGTGGTTACGGTATTATGCAAAGGATCTGTCAGGAAGGGTCGCCGGTTCCCGTGACTCTACGTGTTACACACTTTCATCGTTCTCCGATAATAAAATTGAGAATAATTAAAGTGACGGGAATAATTGGCGATACTGGAGATAGGAGGATGTTTTAACATAGTTTCCTTCTCTCTCTCTCTCTCTCTCTCTCTCTCTCTCGACTGATAGCTCTCCCTTTAATGAAAGTAATTCAGGATCATGCTATGTAGAATAGAATCGCGTCTTTGATCTAGAAATGCGAAAGAGGTATCTTTCGCTATGCCAACCCAAAACGATCTATTTTTTTTTATTTTATGTGTGCATAATGAAATGTATTCGTACTTGTAAAGGCATTTAAATTATAAATTATGTTAAGCATTAGATTTATCTATTATCACTTGTCAAAAATGTGATAGAGAGAAAGAGAGAGCTCCGAATAAAATATTTTATATATCTACTTAAAGAAAATTTTCTATTGTGAATTACATTTACGTTAAAAAATACGGTAAAAAATAAAAAACAAATTAGATATTGGATGATAAAATTTAATAATTATAGCTACAATTTTGTAATTAGTATAATTCAAATTGTCGATTATTTTTAAACTACTATCGCAATCGTTTTATGTTTTTACTACCTAAAGATACAATAGAGCATTACAGAAATTAAATACATTATTGATATCCGCTAATCCGATTACTTAGACTACGTAAGTACTAATTACTCAGAAAGAAATTATTATCTCTCAATTCAACATCGCAATAGCAGAAAATTAAATAACGTAAGAACAGCATCCTCGTTATTCTCGGCTGTTTAAATACAGATACGAATTATAAAGAGAAGATTAAAGCGCACATCTCTGAGGATGAGGATATCGATGACACACTAGACTCGAGATCTTAATGCGTTGCGCGAGAATTCGATTGAGTGCACCCGCAGATTGCCTTAGGACACTCCCGATCTAAAACAATCGGCGTGGATATTACTTCCGGACTTGTAATCAGCGTGCGCTTCGTACTTGCGCACGGTCATTAAGATCGCCAATGAGCGGGCATTAACGTCGCACTGGTCGGATATTACGGTCATATTGCGCGGATCGTTGCGCGCGAATTAACGCCGAGCACTCGTGACCGCCGTAAATATGGCACTTCATTCGCAGTCAGCTATATTAACGCAATTCTTGACTGCTTGGGTTAGAGATTGAAATAGCGGTGGACGTCTGTAATGGGTATCACGATATACGATTAAGATTAAATTGTGGTCATCAAGATGGAAATTCAAGATCCTTGAGTATATAATCAAAACTTACATTAATAACATGGTTACAGCTAAAGCAAATAAAAAATTAATTCAAGCTTTACTAAAGAAAATGAAGAAAAATAAATACAATATTTTTGCTGCTTTTACTGCTTTCATTTTTTTACTGATTATTCTATTTACCTGAATCAAAAGTGTGTTAATGCATCGTAATGCAGCATAAATCCGTAATTTTTCTTATGTTTATTTTCTGTAAAATTAATAAAAAAATAATTTTTTAATACATATAAATATATATATGTATAAATATATTTACTTATCAGAGTATAACGATTAATAGAAATTAGAAATTGTAAATTTTCGTTGATGATTATCTTTTTAAATTTTTATCATATTAAGATGACGAAAATGAAAATGTATTAGAGTTTTACAGTTCAATTTGGACGTTTTACATTCTGTCTTAGCATACACATACATTTATCTCAGAATCTACACAGTCGACATTTCTGTTTCCTTTTTATTAGCTAGAATAAAACATGCCTTTGTACATTTCCGCGATGCGACGATAAAAGAATAATCGAGCGCTTTCTTTTAAGCTCCACCGGTGCAGAAGGATAAAAGGTAAACGTTTTAGGAATTTCTTGCCTCTGTCCCTTCTCCGTGGGCGCATTCTTTTTGCTTGCTCTCCACGAGAGGAAACATAAATTTTACCAACCAAAGATTTCCTTTCGCCTCGAAGCGCCGGCTGACCAAAGCGTGGCTTAACCCCTTAATCTACATTATTATTCCGGTATTAATGCCTCAAAGCAAGTGAAAATTTTTTGACTTCAACTACGCGTTATCCATAATCTAATAGAAAACACCCATAATCTTATAGAAAACATTCAAACAAGAATGTACATTTTTATTATAAACTACTTTTTATCCGAAAGAAATAATATGAAGTTAAAGCAAGTATTATAAAATTTAGTTTCTGTATTACGCATGCATAATCGAATTAATTATTAAATAATCGCAACCATTTTATCATTTGTTCGATTCAGTTGCTTTTTTTTGTTAGTGATTATCTGATAGTCATTGGTGTGTGTTTCTTGTTTATGAAACTATTTTTTAATTATAAAATATTTTGGGAGTAAATACCAAACTTACTTAATTCCTTGAAATTAAAATCCTTATAAAGATAAACAAGAAACAATGTTTTACTATAATTTTATTTGTATTTCTTTAGTTTCTCGAAATTCATTAGTTTCTCGATCGTTTACAATTGAAAGAATTTTATTCTAAAATTTTGTGGGAATCTTTATTGCTATATTAAATTCGCAACATACGTTTTCAAAATCTGTTTTTTCTTTCATGACATATTAAATGCACGGTTACCACGCATACATTGCACGTTATTAAATTGTAGGCTTCGCCGATATTGTTAGAAAGCCTTTTCTAACAGCATCTCTTATACAAACTGCGAGTGAATTCAAAATTCCGTTTTAATACAATGAAACGTCAGAACCCCCGCGTAAATGGGATCCACGAAGTAGGAAGTCGTGTAAAATTTCCAGTAGAAACATTTACTCTCCTTCGTTCCTACGACTTCCCGAGGATCAGCCATAGAAAAACGATTGTTTTTACCTGAAGGGGATTACTGGTCCGATTGTTTTTTTATCTAGTTAGTAGACTGTATTGATCGACTCTATTTCACTCGTGAGTACGCACAGTTTACGAGTGTAATAGCAATAGATTGTACGAACTTCCTTAGACTTAGTATTTATCCAATAATTTATAAGTTTTTTATAACACAGATACTATATTTCTACGGATGTTAGAATGTTCTCGTATCATTATCCATTTGAGATAAAATGCTTATGTTTTTAATTCACATTATATATTGTTATAAATTTGAACTTGATTCTTACTTAAACTACCTATGTTTGTCACTCAATTAAAAAAATTTTTAATCTATTTTTGAAATAGGTTATGTTTCATTTTTTCTTTATTTCTCTTCTTTCCCCTTTTTAATTCCTCTAGCTTTTAAAGCTCATGTTGTAAATTGTAACTTCCAAATTTCTTAAATTAGATTTTTCACATAATAAACAGAGACGTTTATTTAATTTTTGTTGATACGATTGGTCTGTAAACGTCAACATTTAACTACGATTAGTAAAAATTAAGTCGAAAGACTATTTAAACGTTAAGTAGTTCGGTTAATGAATTGGCTAATTTACTTAAATAAGTAAATTCATTTTTCTTTTCTTCCTTTTCTTAAACTGACGCGGGCACCGATGAAATTTTCTTTGTTAGACGTAGACGAAAACGGAAGTAACAGAGAAAATTAACTTAACGCGACTGTTGATCATTTCCTTTGTTTAACTATTCTTTGCATTGCTTGTCTTTATTGGCCAATAATTTTACAGTTTATAACGGTTTTTAACAGTGGCATGTTAAAATGTTTCATGTATACAGTGAGTGTAAAAAATATTGGTACATAGAAAATATTTTTTCAAAAATCTTTATTCTTAAAAAGTAGATATTATCCAGCGAGAAATTATATCAATAGAGAATAGATATCAATTCAATAATTTCGACATCAATTTAACATCAATTCGACGTTTAATTGACAGTTATTTCTTGCTGAATAATTAGTAATTTATTTATAAAGAATAAAATAGACTGTATATTTCTCAAAATTATTGTACCAAAAAGATGTGTAATTAATTAAATAAAATATTGTTTTAAAAATAAGCAAAAATTAAAAATAACATTATTTGGATGTACAAAATGTATTCGTACAGTCGAGAAATTTAGGAATACACGCCAAGCACGTTTATCTATATTACACCAGAATGTATTCATTGAATAAAATTGCTAATTAATATTTATCTTCTACAAATAAGGCCTTTTTAAATAAAAATTTTCTTTGTATGAATACTTTTTACACTCAATGTATGTATACGTGTATGTGTGTGAGTGTGTATGTGTATGTGTGTGTGTGTGTGTGTGTGTGTGTGTGTGTGTGTGTGTGTGTGTGTGTATAAACAAAAAAGTTTACCAAGTAAAGCTTCAAAAATAATTTTCTTGAAGATATAATTAATCTTTCGATGCTGCACTATATTTTTTATCACGGAGATAACACATTAGAAATAGTGTGTGAAAATATTACACACTTTAACAAATTTTTTTAACCAGACATTAAGAAATATAGGGTAAACTCGAGTATGATGGTCATAGTTTTTTAAAATGCAAAAAACATACATTTATTCTAGTTACTTTTTAACAATATTTGGGATATTACTTTCACTGAAGCTTAAAGTAACAAATACTATCGAAATTAAAGAAAAAATACTTAACAGAACTTTAATTTTATCAAAATATAAATATAAAGTATGCATTGGCCATCTTATCTGATTTTTAGGGAAAAGATGGCCATGATATTAAGAAAGATAGCCATAGTATTTATAAATAAATAGTGAAAATAAAAGTATTAATTATAGGTCACTTTACAATTTACGTACCTTTATTATGTGTGTAATGTTGATTATGGCAGCTTAACTGTAATTTATTAGACATTGTAACAGTTTTTAGCAGACACGTGCAAAACTTTGCAGATAGTCGAAAGAAAAAATATTAGATAATATTTATAATATTGTTATTTTGAACAGTGTACTCAT
>NW_017299212.1:271678-276942 GCF_001594075.2 Trachymyrmex cornetzi
ACTATTTATCAATTATTGGAGAAATTATGGCCTATGGCCATCTTTTCCGTATGGCCATAATACCCTAGTTTACCCTAATGATAACGAGCAAATGTATGTGTCTTTATATATTATGAAAAAGTTATAATATATAAAGTAAAAGGTACATAGCTAGGAATACCATAACGAGAATGACATCGAAAAATTAATCTAGTAAAAAAATGAATGTGCATATAATTGTAAACTAATATAATTTCTCATTTTAAGAAAATAAACGTTCAACAATTTCAAATATTCAGGAAATCTAAAATATCGGATTGAAAACATTTAAAGCCAATATGTATTTATTAATGTATGTCTAAAATTATATAGATCTGTTAAATTTTTTATTATTATCAAAAATAATTCAGTAAAGAATGAGACGAGTATGTACCTATATGTATGTATGTGTGCGTATACTCACATATGTATAAAAATGTGTCCCTACTGGAATCCCTCTTGCTTTCCGCATCAAGCGATTAAGTTCGCCACCGATTCGATATCGGCAAAGCGAAAACCTTGATGCCGAACGAATCCGTGCGGGATTGCCGACCAAAAAAAGAAAGAAGTAAAAAGCAGGAAGGAGAGACAGACAAGTTTGCGTATCTTATTTTTCAGTAGTTCGAAGAGCAGGAAAGGGAAGATGGAAAGGATAAAGCGAGCAGCCGAGAAACGACGCGCTTGACTTGAAGTTTCCACGAACAACGTTTACTTTATCCACCCTAGCCTTCTGACTTCTCTCTTCCCTCGCAACCCCCTATTCCTTTCGCACTCGCCCGCAATGGCCGATCTCAAAGGTCGATCGTAAAAGAGGTAGCGCGGTTCTTTTTTTTACACGGCAAGTCGCCACTCGTGTATCTGTTCATCGTCGTAGTGGAGCAACGAAAGTGAAGGGTGAGCGGGCAGACATTGAAACTGCACTTCCACTATTCAACTTCGTTGGAAAGTCGATGATCAGTGATACTATCTCGCTCTCGCGATAAGATATATGTTCCATGAACGTATTGTTCGAAAAACGCAATCATAATGTGAACAATAATATATAATAATAATTAAATTGTCTTTCATAATTTTCAATTATGATGAAAATTATATCTTTTATAATTGATATATTTTAACATGATTAATATTAATATAATGAGAATAAATGTTGAAATTAAAATTATAACTGTATTTACATTAATGATACGTAGAAATAATAATAATTATTATTATAATGAATATGAATAATAATTACATTGTAACGCTTACATGTTTATCAAGTATGATAAGGTCGTAAAAATGTAGGAAATTATTATTATCTTTTAGTCATTGGAATAATTGATTGACTTTTAAATGTAGGGGAGACCGGGGTCAATTGACTATAGGGGTAAGTAGAATAATCGAGGCTACATTAAAAACAAAACACGTGAGACACGCGTAAACGTGTCTGAGCACACAGCAGCGACTGCCGCTAAAGCTGGAAACACAATAGACACAGGCACAGGCAACAGGGAATAACGAGCCGTCCAATCAGAGCTTTGGGGTATAAGTTCGATATTATATCCTAGAGCTCTGATTGGACGGCTCGTTATTCCCTGTTACCTGTGCCTATTGCCTGTGTCTATTGTGTTTCCAGCTTAAGTCTGCTGTAATATCTTGTTGCGAACACATCTATGATAGAAGTTACGTCACAATTTTAAAAAATCGTACACCTAAGTAAATATTTTTATTTTTAAAGTTTTTGTTTTACAATCGTATATGATGGTCTGAGATGTTTGATTTCTATTTAGATAATAAGTGTAGTTCTTACTTAATAAAGTTCAATAGATTTTTTTTGTTTATGTGTTTTGTTATCGTATATTGTTAATGTTTTTAAAAAATGAACAGATGGGGATAGTAGACTAACCACAGCATGCAACTATATGACTCATTTAGTGACGATTCTTATAGTACTTACTCAAAATTTTATTCCTTTAAAGAGATTTTCCTTAGTAGTAAATGTTATAAGAGATTTAACTCTTTACTTATGAAGGTAATTTTACTTTTGTAAATTTTGTTTATCCTCACAGTTGCATAATAGTGTTATCTCCGACTGTTACGGTTACTTTATACGAGTTTTATAGATCTTTTTATGTTAACTTCTGCACTGCTGTAATGCTTCCAAGGCTTTTCACGATTACTATGAGATTTTTAACTTTGGATTCAACATTTTTATAAGAAAGAACAACTTTTACAAGAACACAAGCAAAATGCCATTATTAATTGAGTTTTGGATTATAGAGACTAACTTCAATAAAGACTAACAAGAACAATTAAGTCTTTGCAAGCATTTCAGCAAATATTGCGTATTCACATCACTTTATACACGTATTAAGTTATAGAGATCTCATATAATTTGCAATTTGTAATACTCTAATATTTAAACTTTTGTTAACATTGAGAATGACCCGATCGACGTCGGAACGTTTGTTTGTCTGTTATAATTTTGTATCTATAATTTTTTAAAATACACTGAGAGAAATGTTTTGTACCAATAACCAAAGTTTTGTTACTGACACAAAAACTACTTGTTGATATATGGTCAATCAAACCGTTGGTTACCACGATAATATTAATTTGTTGAATTTATTAACTAAACTGATCATTTAATGGTACAAAACTGTTTTGTATGATGTTTATAGATCTTTTGCAATTAGAAATAGAACATTTTGTTACCGGAATAAAATGAATAATATATAAGTATCTCTCACTTTCTACAGAGTGATTTATGTTTGGCGTTCTTGAATTTCCTTAGCTTAGCAAAAATATATATAGATTTAGAGCAATTGAGATTACTAATCGCTCTGAAAAATAGTTACCATGATTGATCATGGTGTGGCGAGAACCGAGAAGTCCACGAGATTAGTCTCTAATCGTCTCGGCTTTATAGAGGTAGACGTTGAAATTTCTCTTACGAGAAGACACGCCATCTCTGATATCTCCGCGAAACACTCCTTGCTCTACCATAGTGAATTATTTTGTTGAAATTACTAAAAGAATACTTATTTTGTAATGGCAACCAAATTTTAAATTGGTATTTACAAAACGTGAGTAACCGAATAAATTTGTACTGTTAAATAAAAAAATTTTGTTCGTCTTACAAAAAATATTGTATTTTGTAATTTTAACAAATTAATCCAACAATAATCGGCCATTTATGAATAATTCTCTTTTTTGTTATCAATACTATATGTTTTCTCTCAGTGTATACTTTCTTTGTTTATATCTGGCTCGTAGCCCTTTAAATTATTTATTTTAATTATAAGTTTAGTTCTCTCAATCTCGAAAACTAGGCTTTTTCGACGTGTTTTTACACGAAATAAACAAATTTTGCAAAAAAAAAGCATTGTTTTGCCCTGCGAAGTGAATGTTTGAGTTTAAAATATATTTTTATAAAAGTTTTATTAATATGTAGCCAATGATGTAGCTTAAAATACATTAATCTTTATTTTAATAATCTTAGTCGAATTATCCCCATCCCGGGGCTAGTTATATTACAATTAAAGATTTCAGAATAAATATTTGAAATATCAATTAAGTTTTTTAAATAATTTGGTATTTGAATTCTCGAATAAATTTTGAAAAATAATGAGAGACAATAGAAACTAAATTACTATTTCATGTACTGTCTACTTGGTGGTTAACTTTTGGCTAGTTATCGCGATAGAACGGAAATGCACGAAGAAATCGTAAATTTATGTTCCCGCTATGATAGTGGACGAGAGTGGGCACAAAGATCGAAGAGTGGGCACAAAGAAGGAAAGGAAAAAGAAAGCTATAGGAGATATCTAAGAAGAATTTGTAGCTGTACCTATCCACTCTTCTTCGACGTGAAGTCGAAATTTGACTAAAAATATTTTACCATCACATACGAAGTCTTTTATCTTCTAGTATATTTATTAAGTTTTGTTACTTCTTTCTATAATTAAAATCAATTAATGTACATTTTATTAAAATTTATATTTGATTACAAGAATAAATTATGAAAATCTTAGAAACGTGAAAAACATCGTTCAGCCTTTTTTTTTGTTTCCTCGGGAATTATTTAAAAATAGTTGACGTAAAAAACCAACATTATGCCGGAATAATATGAATATAATATTGAATTGGAAAAAAGTTCTGTTAACTCAAAATTATATACAGAATATATTTGTTGCGAAATGTTCGACTATCTGATGTGAAAGCTTAAAGTTTTTCCTAAAAGTTCGTTTTTAAAAAATGTTCCTACGATTTTTTGTTACCAAGTTACACGCGGATTAATAAAAGAGCATTCTAGTTTTGATTGCTCATAACTTCGTTAAAAATCATTATATTGTAATTAATAAAACAGATTCTTACAGTTGAAACGTTGTTCTATCAAGTGGTGTAATTACCAATTAAAAAAAAAATAGAATATAGATAATTTGAGTTAAAAATATGATATTATTGTCCCCTTTTTTGCATTGCTCAATGGTATTTATCATTGGTAAATTATAAGGATAGTAATATCACATTTTTAACTCAAATTTCTATATATTTTACATTTAAAAAATTAGCATGATACTATTCGATAGAGCAACATTTCAGCTTTAAGAATCTGTTTTTTTAATTGCAATATTTGATTTTTAATGGAATTATGAGCAATCAAAGTCAGAATGCTTCTTTTTATTTAACTCGCGAAGAACTCAAGAAGAAAAAATCGTAGAAATATTTTTAAAAAACGATTTTGTAAAGAAAACTCCAAACTTTCACGATATAGATAATCGAAAATTTTCGCAATTTTTTTTGACACGTGACAGACCCACAAAGTGAGAAGAAAAATTCCCTTTTTTTCAGCTCGTTTTCTATACAGGGTGCTCAAAAATTCGTGCATTCAGAGTACAGGACAGGACAGGATATTTTATGCTAAAACAAACAATTTTTTCCTTTTGCAAAATTGCGTCTGAATACAGTAGTTTTTGCAGAAGTGTAGGTTAAAGTTATACGAGTAAACGCAAAAATTATTCGCGTAATTTTGCTAAAGGAAAAAGTTGTTTGTTTTACAATTTTAGTATAAAGTTTCATGTTCTGTACTCTAAATGTACGAATTTTGGTACACCCTGTATATATATAAAAATTACAAAACACCTAAATTCAAAAAATATATTATTAGTAACTATTCGAAAGTAGAGATTTCAAGCTTTAAAACCCTTTTCTTAAATTTAAATTTTGATCATTTTTAATAAAGATATTCTATATTTATATAT
>NW_017299212.1:276978-293236 GCF_001594075.2 Trachymyrmex cornetzi
TATATATAATTTTGAGCTCTAACAAAATATCGCACAACTTTTCCTTCAACCCAATACATACAAGATATTTTGGAGAGATGTATAAATATTATCTTTTTAATTTATCTTGAAAATTATATAACCCTAAATTATATAACCCTAAACTTTCGCTTGCTTCTTTCAAAAAGTCTTTTACTCGCATTCTTTTGCTTGTCAAGTACAGAGATGTAGGGTAACTCCGGTATATACGCCGCACCTATTAAAAAAACTTAATTTATTAAGTATTACTTACTATGTTCATAGTAAACGAACTATATCAGTAAAAACTTTGTACTGTCTATTACTATGGAAAAAATATTAGAAATCCGAATATTTATTTTTCATATTAAAAAATAAACTTTTGGAAACCCTTGCATTTTTGCCATATATCCCATAGAGGTGGGATATATGGCTACTCATAGGGGGAGAAGGGGATATGTACGGCTCATGAAAAATTTACAAATAATGCATATAAATAAGACGTATAATGACATAATAACTTATAAAATGTGTTTATAAAGCTTTATTAAGGAATAAGAATGGTAAATATGTATATGAAGTAATAAATAATAATTATGATCTTCCTACATATATTACAAATAGTTATGACATGAGGTACATATTTCATATAATGCGTTTATTGCATTTAGTGCACTGAGTTCAATCTGCGCATTTTGTATGCTTTGGGCATAAATCCCGCTCGCTAAAAATGCTGTATATCCCAAACAGGTGGGATATATACAAGACAATAAGCTAAACAAAGTATACGAAAGCAAAGCTCATGCATTTTGCTACACAACATGCTTTACTATTCCACTACACGTATGTATCACGAAATAACCACTAAGTCTTTTACACGCCCTACATTAATCATTTTATGTAGATTATAATTTATGATGGCGTTACTTATTACAGTGACAAATCGATTCAACTCACAATAAATTTATTAATATTAACAGTAAGAAGCTGAAATCATAACACAATACTAATATAACATAAAGGCATGTAACAGAATAGTTAAGGGAAAGAGGGAGAATTACCTCCACTCCTTCTATTTTTTCTGACTTCTGCGGCGTAAATCCCAGCGCGGCGTATTTGCCGGAGTTACTCTATATAAAGATTTTTTGCTCAGTTATAATTATAGATCGAACGCAGTAAGAATGTAATTACGATTTAATTCAGCGTGGAGGTTCAAAGACTTAAGAATCAAAAAGGCTTTGAAAAAAGATCTAAAGATCTGAAGTTTAGAAAGTTTAGGATTTGGACGAATGCTATAATTCGATTATCTCTCCGAGCACTCAAACACCTTAAAATCTAAAGAACTCAATAATCTCATAATCTCGAATCTAATAATCTCAAAAGTCCACGGTTCATAATTTCAACAGTCCAAAATTACAGACGTTCCAAAATGAGTTCGCGGTACGTTTGCGATTACTTCTTGATATTTCTCATATCTTTCAACGCCACTGTTAAAATATCCCGCGGCCAAGACAAATATCTCTTTTGTCATAATGGCTCCCTGAACTTCAAACGTTTGGGAAATAATTGCTCGGTTCTCAGCGGTTCTCGTTCCGAATAACTATGATACTCCAGAGTACCTCTGACATCTCCCATGGGTGCCACGCAAATTTTCTTAGTAGTTTCTCACGATTCTGAATTAGATGAATTAATGCAGCATCCGTTCTTGGAACGATTATATTAATCCTTGTCTCTTTATGAAGTAATTAATTCTTGTCATGAGGTAATGATTGAACAATTGAATCTTTTCATTAGCAAATTATTATAATTACTGGTAGATTAATGTAGTAATAATTACTAATAATTATTACAGGATAGAGAGATTAATATCATTAATTATATCAAATAGATTTCACCACCTCTTTCCCCTCCCACAACCCCTTCCCCCTCTCCGCCCATCCCCACCACCCCAACAAGCAGCGTAATATAAAAAGGAATGGCCTGGAGGAACAGAACAGCTCAGTATCAGGCTGCCCCTCGCCCTGATGAAGTGAATTGCAAGGTTCACGAAACGTTGGCATCTCAAGAATGGATCTAGACACGGAGGAAACCCGCGAAACGCAAAACCTTTATATATCAAATAGATTTATTAATTTTTAATTTTATTTTCTGTTTGTTTTATTAAACTTTTTTTGCATAAATGTTGATCAATAAAATGATAAAAACTTAAGATTATTACACGATTGATTATTTTGACACTAGAAAAAAAGAAAAATAAAGAAAACATTGGATCTTTTTAAATTGAAGAAAAAGGAAATTTTTTTTAAATTCTTAAAAAATAAGACATAAATAAACAATCTTTTGAATATCGCTGTTACAATCTAGCACTTCGTATTCACTGATCGATAACAGTTTTCTCGTGGCATAAAATACGATAATGCTATTTTCAAATAAACGATGAAACTGTCTCCTTGGTTACTCCATAAAATAGGGGTATATAAAAAATTAATCATCCATTGTCTCGCGTGTTACATGCCGGCTGATTCTCTTTCCCGGTACTTACGATGCTATTCTTCCTTTTCTCCCATTGATCGTCATAAAAACCGGGCCGGGTTTTACGATGCGCAGTTTTGCGAAAGCTGCGTTTATCCATCGAGCACGGTAGTGTATGACACTTTGGGTACCGTGCGTTACCCGGTGAAAACGGACCATAAAATGCTCAAATTGCATCACGACAATAAAAGATGAGGTTCGGGAGTAAATCCTCCCGAATTTTATTGACACGTGTACGCGTCACGGCCGCTCTTTAATCCCCCGTCCGAATTAAACCTTTAATCGTCATTTATCACCTTATAACTTTTCAACTGCGTTTATCAACTTTAAAACAATAAAAGGCAGTTATCAAATTTTCGCTGATTCCTGCACACATCTCCGCGAACACATGACAAATTGCTGAAGGGCCTAGTTCCTCCCTTTCCCGCCTGATGAATTTCGTCGTCTGGCGGTTTATGCTCGCACTGGCGTTTTCGATGCCGCACTAAAAAGGAAAAAGGAAAAGAGAGAAAGAAAAACGAGCGAGGCAGGCAGAACGGTCACGGCGTAAATTGTCGAACGGATCGAGGCTGACGAGTCAATACAGCGTCGACGAGAACGCCACGTTGCGCCAAAAAAAAAAGAAAATAGCGAGCGAGAGAGAGAGAGAGAGAGAGAGAGAGAGAGAGAGAGAGAGATGAGATGCAAGAGAGCGCGATAGAAGAATTATTGACGATGGACTCGATTCCGCTGTTTCGACGCGGTGATTGATCGCGAGAACGAATTTGCACGAGAGGCGGGTATGGATCCCTTAGATGGGCAGAACGCGCTTTTCACGGGCAGCTTCGCGGCTTTCAAAAACGTGCACGTGGGACGCGCGAACTGTGCAAATGTTGATTCACTTCCGCTCGCCGGAACAAACTCTCATCCGTTCGTATCGATACGAACGCCCGCTGTTTTCCTATCTTGTTTGATATTAATCTATATGTGGTACGAAATGTAGTCGTTGCGTATTAATCGTGCTTTTTTAAATTATATTTCGCGGAGAACGCGAACGGGAAAAATTACAACATTGGCATGGCGTGGTGTAAAATGACTTGTTTTTTTTTTTAAATACTTATCAAAATAATTACGATATTTCTGTATCTCACAATTTTTATTAGAAACTGTTTTACAAAGACTGTGACGATAGACTGTGACATGGATTTATTACAAGTATAACGTTCACTTTACGTTAATTTTCTTTATCTATTATAATAAGCTATTCAATGCAGCAACTCTTGAAAATAACGTCTACAAAAAATCTATATAGTATAGCAGTGACAAATGATAAAGAAATATTTTGCGGAAGGAAAAGAACATCCATCTTTATCCTGAAAAGCTACTGTATACGGTGTTATGTCACAACGAAGCACTCGTTAAGCCGCATT
Source organism: Trachymyrmex cornetzi (assembly GCF_001594075.2). Classification (NCBI taxonomy): domain Eukaryota; kingdom Metazoa; phylum Arthropoda; class Insecta; order Hymenoptera; family Formicidae; genus Trachymyrmex; species Trachymyrmex cornetzi. The sequence continues at coordinate 280,917 of NW_017299212.1, forward strand.
AAAATTGCAAGCCGTGCACGCACGCATACGCGCGTCCCACTCAGCACTCGTGCCAAGATTTTCTTTTGTTCGATGTTAAAACCGCACGTGTCCGCACTGCAGACACGCGAACGCACGCATGCGCCCGAAAATGTTCGCGGAAAATGGCAAAGCTTGAACAATGCAGGAAAAGCCTCACCGAGAGCCTCACATGCGACCGGCATCTGCAGTTACATGAGTAAAACAAGCGTACATATATCACTGTAAACTACTGCGGATAACTCCCCAGATCTCGCAATATATCATGTTACTATTGAGAAACTTTAATCTTTTTCCAGTTATCTAATTTCTGAACATTTAATCTTAACATGTCAGTCTAATCTCAAACTCGTATTGATAGACACGTAATTTTATGTCCCTCTAAATAATTTTTCCGATATATTCTCTGTCATGCGCGCACACATACGTGACAAATATATTTTCTTAACATAAATTTTGAAAAATAAATCGGCGTTGTAAATCACATCTTCGTATTTTACATAGATTTCCCCCCACGATTTACGAGATAACCACTTCGATATGCTACTTTGCGTTTCACAAAAGTCCCTCGCAGAAGAACGGCACTCTTGCTATACTATATCAAATTCTAGTCGACAAAACGATCTGTAAAGAGGAACTACACACGTGTATCGTCTACGTGCTTGCATCTATATGTATACGCGTACACACACACACACACACACACATACGTGTCCTTCTTTCGGGATGTCGCCGGAAAGTGGAGGATACGCTAGAATGAAATATGTCAGCGATCCGGTTTGAAACTGGAAAAAGAAGGTATTCTGCCTTTCGAGGAAATCAACGATAAATCATGGCATTAGTTTTATACATTTTCATGTTGCTCGCATTGCTATGGGATTGACTGATATGGCTGAAACAAATGCGTTATCTGTCACGTTGATGTGTCCAACAGATATTTGCAAATTATAAATATCAAACATTTAAATTAATCTTTAATTTATTTAAAATTTTTTAAGGATTTGATAAAGAGAATTATTTGAAATAACGGTTTGAAATAAAAATAATAACTAATAAAAAATTTACCTTAAGTAATAGCTATATATTATCTCCTTATATATGTATAATATTAAAAGATATATTACCTTGAAGGTTATATTATCTTGGCCATAAGTATAAAGCATCCCCACAAATTAACGTAAACGATCTGTATCTAGCAAAAAATAAATATAAAAAGTTTGATGGAAAAATAATATTTATTATTATAACACTTCTAATATTTTATAACTTTCCTTTGGCTTTTATTACCGCCTTTTCCAAGCAAGTGCAATAAATTAAAGGCTTTATACTTATGGCCAAAGCTATACTTTGATTTAATTCTTGCTAGAATGCGAATGAATTTTTCGAAATACATCTTAGAGAATTAAATTTAAAGTTCATATTATCTTTAATAAAAAAAAATATAGCAAATTTTGTATTAATGTAAAAAAAATGCTCATACTTATATGCCAGCAAAAAATATATCTAAAAATATATATATCTTGTCTTTATAAATAAAATCAAATTAAATCGAATTTTGAAAAGCGTGATTATGTAAGTTAATTTTTTGCGCGAGTTCAAACTTGTTAATTTCGATTTAAGTAATCAATATCTTTAGTTACCGAAATAAAAAATTAATTAGGATTGTTAAAATATTATCTGTGATATCCATTTTCAAAGGAATACTAATTAACTAATATCCAGCACTATTTTTGCGCAAACAGACACAGCAAACATTTCGAGCGATATGTGCTGACGTTTCTGCGTACATTTGTGTACGTGTGCGAGCGTATCACAGTAATGCAGTCATTCCCTTTCCTTCCTCTTTCCGTTCTCGCAAACCGCAGCTTTTGCATGCAAATTTCCTTAAGAATTACGATTTTACTTCATAGACTCCTTGCCCCGCTCTGAATGCCATAAAACAGAGAACGTTCCCGGGAGTACCTAACAAATACATGAGCAATTCTTAGAGCGTCGCATTGTCCGCGTTAAATCCATGTGAAATCTTTGAGGAGTTCTAGTTTGTTTTTCATTTCTATTCTTTTAAAATCGTAATTTCCGCAATACTAACGGTATTACATTGAATTAAGATATAACATTTGTAAAATACACTGTTAAAAGTGTCAATTTGACACTTATAACGTCAAATTTAATTATCGTTTTAATATAAAATAACAATATATTTAGTGTAGAAGCAGTGGCGACTTAAATTAGATTAAATTTCACAATGTAGATTTAATAGTATAAATTACATAAATTATGAAAAGATTTTATTTAAAAAAGTCTTAAGAGATTTATTAATATATTGAATAATTATTTATTACATATATTATATGTCAAAGTTGGAGATAAAAAATATTTTAAATTTAATAATAGATTTTATAACATTTGATCCACACACACACACACACACACACACACACACACACACACACACAAGATGATATGTACATTATCTTTTTAAATTTAAATTTCTTTAAATCTCGCTTAAAGTCACCTCAAACAAACGGTATTAAATCACTTTATTTTTTGTTGTGTACGTTATCAGAAAAATACATAGTTTTGGATCCTCGGTTGGAAAATGAAAGAAGTTATTTGGTTCTATTATCATTATTGTTTATTATTCATTATTGCCTTCATCGTTAGAACTGTAAAAAATGAGAGATATATAAAAATATCTTTAATATCTTCTTGGAACTTTATTCTTGTGTTGAAGTGTTTAATATAAGTGTCTCAGATACTATATTAATGATACTATTTGATACTACATCATACTACATTTGCCCAATTAAGGGTCATTGCTATAAACAAATAGGATTAGCAAGAAAAATAACAATTGGAAATAACACTGGAGCATGGAAAAACATTTTTGTCATAAAAAGCATATTATAAAAAATAATTTTGCAACAAATTGTTACAAACAAATCATTAAATATTGACGATAGAGATTAATTGATTACGCCAACCAATTCTACGGAAAAAATTACAAAGGAAAGCGTATAACTTTATATCTTATTCAGTCCTTTGACTTTACAAATGGATGGCTAGATTAGAAAGGTTATAAAAAAAATAGCAATTGAAAAAATCTGCTTTTTATGTTAGAAATATTTTTTTGGTCCTATTTCTGATAAACTTACTGATAATCTAAATCTGATTTAGTGATAAGCCTTAGGCCTGATTCTATCAATATAAGATTAACTTTAATCTCGGTTTAACTTACTGTTTATCCTTATCTGTTCTTAGAATTAAGAAAAGATAAAGAGTAAATTGAATCGAGATTAAAGTTAATCTTACATTGATGAAACCAATCCGTAATTGGTTAGTACCACCGTTATCGCCATATGGAAAATTATTCTGGAAGCTTAGTTATGTTATAAAATGTATTATATACACACACATATATATATAAAGTGATCATGTTAGTAATATAATAATTAAATTAACTAGTATAAAGTATCAATTATCATATGGTAATATACCATATTACTCTCTACTAAAATTCTCTCCTTTCCTCCTGTTTTCGAGACTTAAAACTATATTATTATTATTTGTCTCAATTTCCTCTACAAATGTATAAAAGTCAAGTTGGTTAACGTTCAAGTTTGTCATTGTTTACTCATGGCCCAAAATTAAGAGTAAAAATTAAGTATATTTTTATATATTACTATGTATGTGTATATAATAAAATATGTACATAGAAGTACAATGGAAGTAATACAAAATTTATTTCCCCTGAAGTAATGCAAAATTCATTTCCTTTCACCATTACAAGTGGAAAATGGTTAAGTGATGATACTGCTCTATTTCCAAGCGTGAGTAATCTTACTCGAGGAAAATTCTTCATCTTCAATAATATACAAGCAAGGTTCGGATTTTTACGTCTTGTCATCTCTTTTTGTTACATCACAAACAGTCGATGGAATTCTGTTCATTTTTCGGCATGACAAGAATACTGAAAAAGGATATTTTCCAATACATAGTTGTCAGAACCAAAACTGATTCAAAAGATACGTAGGCTTTAAACAAACTTTGTAAGTTAATAACACTCTGCACTCCTAAATATAATTATATCCAAACCTAATAAAAAAAATGATATTCTAATAATATGTACATTTATTTATTGAACAAATTAATTAAAATTTATTATAAACATCACCTCATCGATGTTATTATTTTATCTTAACACATTTATCTTCTACTTATTTTTAATTTATTTAAATTACTTTAATAAATAAGAATATAAAATATTTAATATTATATGAATTTGAGGGTAGTCTAACAAGGGACCATCTCGGTTTGTACAACAAGTTATTGAAAATGCTTGATATCAGCGAAAGTTGATAACATAAGATGCAAATAAGGAAAATGGCGGGACCGGATATGCCGTGGGTTCCGAGAAATTTAGTGTTATAATGCATAGTAAAAGTTTTAAAACGGCTAATATCTAAAAAAATATTGATTTATCTAAAAAATGTTTGAAATAAAAGTAATAGGATTTTTAAAAAGTTATCAGATGATGATATTAATTTGACCTTAGAATGACCTTGGAAAGTGCTTTCAAGGTTAACACAAAAATCTTAAACGGTACTCCCTATTTTTCATAGTGTCACGAGTGACATTGCACAAACATGAAAGGTAGAGCGTTAATATATAAGCGACTCGATACCAAGAATTAAAAAAGATTATAAATATTAATTCTGTAAATTATTTAAAGAAGGAATAAAAGCTGTATTACAAGGGTTTAATTGCGCGATCGATCCATAAAATTCGACATTACATCTTTGATCGGTAATCAGAACGCTGATACATAAGCGCTAATTCGGCAAAGATGGCTGGCAGAAAAACGAGATATTACGCGAAGCCAAAATGCGGCCGCGTATCATTAGTAATTCTCGTTAGTTGACTCTATTACAACGTGAATGTGACACTCGTGACACTATGAAAAATAGGAAGTACCGTTTAAGATTTTTGTGTTAACCTTGAAAGCACTTTCCAAGGTCATTCTAAGGTCAAATTAATATCATCATCTGATAACTTTTTAAAAATCCTATTACTTTTATTTCAAACATTTTTTAGATAAATCAATATTTTTTTAGATATTAGCCGTTTTAGAACTTTTACCATGCATTATAACACTAAATTTCTCGGAACCCACGGCATATCCGGTCCCGCCATTTTCCTTATTTGCATCTTATGTTATCAACTTTCGCTGATATCAAGCATTGTCAATAACTTGTTGTATAAACCGAGATGGTCCCTTGTAAGATTTTGCAAGTTATTATTTGGATTTTTTTTATTTTAAAGTTTACTTCAGATGCATCTCTCAACAAATTATTGCAATTGCGACTAAAAGAAAGTCAAAGTTATTCGAACGTGTTATTTATACAATGTTTACGATATGATTTATTTATATCGCGACGCAATGATCCAAATATAAAAATAATTTCTGCGCTTTTTGATTCCAACATAGAGACATGATAATTACATTTACAGTTTATTTTCTGTGCTTATCGGAGTATCGGAAGTGAATCTACCAACCGAAATTAGATCGGCTTGGACCCGAGTGTGCATGCGAGGAATGTTTCGTGTAGATGTAGATTGCCATGTTAGTCATTCAAGCCGAATGTTCTCTCCTCCGTAAACTCGTCGACGTTTCATGATGTTCCTCGCCGTTCATGAGGAGAACGGATCGACAGTGTTTACGGATGTGGGAAGGGAATGCGCGTTCCGCGGACTCGCTGACGCGCGACGCCACTCGACTCCAATTAGGAACATTTCCGACGCACCGCCGGCGGATTGCGTCGGATGGGTGAGTTACACGTCTGCAGTTACAGATTACGATTGGTCACGAGGCGCTCACAATCAGCAGTGCTCTCAGCAATTTGCCAGAATCGCGCGTACATAGTGTTTCCCGGTCTTTGTCAGGATTTCGCAGCGACGCGGCGCGGCGCCTGCGGCTTACAAGCAACCTGCGTTACAAAGCGTCTCTCAATAATTGTGCATTGACCAAATAAATTTATCCTTGGTATTGTAGTACGCGCGCCCATGCACATCGACCACATTAGCTTTCCATTGTGTTATAGACGCTACCGGGGGAATGGTGGTTCCGCGCCACCTCTGACCTCCGACTCGATCACGCTTGACCGACGATTAATTAATCGCTTAAGGAGCGAAAACTGCTGCCTCGGCGCTAAATTTATCCTCGAGGCGTCCCGACGCGCGAAACGATCTACCTCGAACATTCCACATGCGAATTAGAACGAGGTAACGCGCGTTTGTGTTTCACATTTCACAGTTAAACGAACGATGATCGATGGAAATCAAACGGTTGGTGAAGATTGTTGGCGTACAGAATCGTTAATGACGATTACACGAGATTATACAGAATAATTCGTTTTAACTATTAGAACATGAACCATTGCGATTGGCGCTCTCGTCATTAACAGGTTCATGGGAGTTCATTAAATTTAATGTGATGGGGGGGATTACAATGTAATGTTAATTCTCTGGATATTAACGCTACAATCCTCGCGTGACAAACAAAATTTAATTTTAATAATAGGATTTACACCGATTTGCAAAAATAAGATCCTTGTATAAAAAAACTGTTATATATATATACAATTAACGCAATTGACATAAGCGCAGCTAAAAAAAATCAATGTTGAAAAATAAGATATTTTTTTAAACATCTCAAAACTTTTTCGAGTCCAGTAATATATCTTATATATGAAACTTGAAAAATGAAGGAATGTGAATTTTGCCTTCATATAGGTATAGCATGCAATGAATCTGATAAGGAAACACAACCAAGTGAATCTCTCCGATTTAAATGAGCTTTTAGTATGTTGTTCTATGGACAAAAATAAAAGACACATATTTTTTATACGTGCTGAGTCGCACGTTAAGGGGATGAAATCCTCTCTTGAAAAAAATCGGTTTTTTCCTTTCAGATTGAATATCGTCGAAACTGTAAGAGATAGAAAAAAATTTGCAGAATGAAAATTGAATGACATTAAGAGTATTTTAGAACTACAATAAACAATTTTTTTTCTTCGTGAATAAATAATTAAAAAATATTTTTGTATTATAGTTCTAAAGTACTCATGAAGCCATTCGATTTTTATTCTGAAAATTTTTTTCTATCTCTTACAGTTTCGACGATATTCAATCTGAAAGAAAAAAACCGATTTTTTTCAAGGGAGGATTTTACCCCTTTAACGTGCGTACAATTGAAATATATGTTTATATGATAATCGCACCAATTACCACGTATTAAGGCTCTTAATTGCCCGTTTTTTTTTTGCTTTATTTATTATTTGTTTAATATCTCAAGAGTCCAATTTTAATTATTCGCTTTTTAAAATTTTGTATTACTTTTAGTAGCTGAGAAATACATATAAGAATCACTATCCAGGCGTTGAGAACACAGAAACCAGCTGTTTCTCGGTGTTATCGTCATTAATTTTGTCTCGAAGTCTGATCGGTGAGACATCAACCAAAATTTCACCGAGAGTCTCTCCTACTCTTTCAATCTGCTCTCTCTCTCTCTCCCCACTTCCCCCTGCCGCACATTTCATCGAGGCACCGCTGCCTCATTTCGCAAACAACCGTCACACTGCAAAACCCGTCGACCCCCAATTGACGTTCGCGTCAACGAGCGGCGTCCACGTCAACAGAGAGTAACAGAACCGGGGGACAAGCGTTTTACGCCCCGCTGCCCCTTGCCCAGTCCCGGTGACCGCCCTCTCGAGTTCCGAGGGTGGCTTTGGCTGTCTACCGCGAATGAGTGCGCAACCGGCAGCGCATTTTGATCTATAACACGAGCGAGAGGCTATTGTCGATTGGTGAAGCAACACCTGGACCCAGCCGGAAAGCGTGCTGAGGGCTTTTCATTTTGGACCGCGTTGTCCGGAAGAGGGGTGCCGTATGGGAGAAAGCTAGCAATACTCGAATGTAGAGGATGGCGGCGCAGGGATATTTTACCAAAAAATTCGCGCGCATTGTAATAATATAGTACGAATTTTTCATTATTATAAATTTATTATATATATTTTATTTAATATTATAAATCATATATTTATTTTTATTATAATACTGTAGATAATATAAACAACCTTACGGAAAGAATTTGTGTTGTATAAAAAGAAAGCTTTTCTCCGAAACTTTTTTACGATTATTTATTACTAGATTTTTCGCTTTACAAAGCTTATCATAAACTTAAGATGGAATAAGTGAAATAAAAATAAGAATGAGTTAAAAAGCAGAAAGTTTTTGTAAGCATAATACGTAGATTAGGAGTAGTTCTAGAACATTTCTTTTTTAGAATTTTTAAACGGGACATTATTAACCCCATAACGACATTATTACCCCCTTAGTAATCAATAAATCTTTCTATTTTTATTTTATAGATTTCTGTTAGGGAACGCCATTACAGGCCAATAATATCGTAAACGATATATTAACGAGCAAAGGACATATGCTTATTTTACTGTCAATATCGTGTTACCTTCAATCCACATTTCTAAAATCACATTAAAAAAAAATCTTTATTAGGGGATAACGATGGAACAATAAAAATTTATCACATTATATAATACATGTGTATTATAAATATTATATTTGTTAAGTGATAATACAATTAATTGAAAATGTGGAACGTAAAATACAATTTATTTTTATTGTTATATAAATTATATAAAAGGAAAAATCTTTGAACAATTTGTTAATAATTTAATTCAATTTGTTAATGTTAAGAATAATTGTAAATGATTATTACTTATACGCAAAAATTTATTCCAGTAGCAAATCTACAAAAAAATGTTATTTCATCATTTTACCAAAAATAACTATTCTGAATCTAACGAGTTTAATAACTGCTATGTTTTTCCTTATATGACATTTCTTCTAGATTTAGTTAAAATGGGACAAAGTATGCACTGCGTTTGCATCTCGCTTAAAGCCAGCCATGGATAATAAAAAAGGTCACGAGAGGGCTAGAAACGTAGCAGAAGGACCGAAATGCGCACATGCGGCCAGATCGTTGGCGCCTTTGTGCGCGCGCGAAAGGGATGTTAAGTGTTCGCCGAAAGTGCCAATTTTGAGCCGCCACCATAGTAAATGCCGAGGCATATGCGCTGTCTTTTCTCTCTCCACTTCTTTCAACTACAAGGATAAGATCAGCATTTACCATAGCAGCGTAACGGCGCGCCTTATTCGTTCTAATAAGAAAGATAAAAATTTAATATTTTCAATATCAGCAGTAATAAAAGTAAAAAGTAACAAGAAATTTTTTTATACTTGTGAATAATATTTCGCGGTTTTATAACTACAAATATTTATGATAACATGTTTCATATTTACGAATTTAAAATCAGACTTCCTGCTATTAAACTCTTGACGATTTAATGTTCTTTTGGTGACTATACATATGTATTCTATATACACTTGAAAATTATAACAAAAGTACAATAATTTATGCAATATTCGGTACTGCTTCAACATACGTATATAATATGTGAGAATTATTTTGTAAATGTCATAATAAATTATACAGCATATACTATCTCCGCTTAAAACGAATGATTAAATTTTCTTTTAATTATTGACAGTACGATAAAACATGATCGTTGTATTGTGTTATTTTATACACATTACGATTTAATGTTACACACACGCACACACATTTTATAGTATTTTGTGGTATTTTATATTCAAAGTGCAAAATCATAAAATTTCATGTATTTTTGGTAATCGGAATTGTATCAAAATAAAAGTTTAGAGCGTTTGGTGATTGACGTAAATATCGCCATGTCGAATCGCCAGTGCAATGGAATTTCCAATCGATCACGTTTCGAAATGGCGAAAAGCTACAACTTTGATGTACCTTATTGCTGTGAACTGGTTACCGCCGCCAGCGATTCGCCGTCGATCGACGGCAGATACCGCAACCAAGGCAGAACATAATGCAGAGGTCCGTTCTATCGTGTTGCACGCACTAGTCAATGGTCCTCTCGATAGGTTTCCACGAGACCGCAGAGGCGGTGCAATGAAATTATTTGGCGGCTGGGCAATTAATTGCGCCACCGACCAGTTAATCGACGAAGAATTATGCCACCCTAAAGCAGCTTTAGAAATCCGGTCCTAAATTTTAGTTACGTCCCGCTCGAGTATTTTAAAAGTTATTTTGTTTCTGTGTATTTAATGAGTCAATAGAGTAAATTAACCCTTAAACGTCACACTACGGAAACAATACATTGCAGTATGGCCACCCAATTCCATTACTCTTACATATACTAGTTATAACTTTTATGAAAATGAACATATGTGTATGTTAATTGTAAAATAATTTTTTTGAAATCGAAATGCTAACCGTTAAGGAACACAACGGTATCAAACAAGTATAAAGATTTTTATTAAATAATAAAAAGTTATAAACATTATGAAAAAGCATTGAAAAAGAAAAATTGGGTATGTCATACCGAAAAGGCGTTCGAGGATTAATAATTATTGTAAATGGAAATATTATTTGATAATATTATGTATGTCAATAACTTAATTTACACCGAATATTTTATACCCCCATACTATAACTAGTAATCTTTTTATTAAATTATCTTAATTTTAGGAACATATTTAAAGAATGAGGTACTAAATTGTACAATATGTATCAAAATGATTAATTAAATACGCATATTATGTATATGTTTACATGTATCGCTGAAATTTAATAGAAAGATAGATACCAGAAAGTTACTAGTTGTGTATATACCAAGTGCACGATGTAAATATATATATATATATATATATATATATATATATGTCAAATAACAAAATTGAACCTGCAGATAACAATTGTGGCTACGTTTACACCATGCATTTAAGCTGCGGTCTATACAATGGGTGTCCTTGTTTAGCCTGTAGGATAAACAAAGACACTTATCGTATAGGTCACGGACCTAAACGCATTATAAGAAAATCTCGCATCTAAATTATTAAAATGTATAAATGTATTTATTACTTATTATCATTATTGTATATAGATATTGATACTAATTATTATCACTAGTAAATATTTATTATACTATTTTTCTTTCAACTTTTAATTTTCCTAATTAAAGTTATGATAGATTTAAAGAAATAATTCTTAATTAATCTTAATCTCATTCTTAGCTTTAATTAAATATTATTTTATGTTTCTTCTACTTTTATATATATTTGTTGTACAATTATGATAAGAAGTTTCTTTTAAATACTATAATTATAACAATACTGTACTCTCGTATATAATTATATTATCAAAGGGTATGATTAATTTTTCTAAAAGAAAAATTCAATAACGAATAGTAAGCAATAATCACGAGAAATTTCTTGCATAAAAATTTTCATGAAAAATACAAACATCATAGATTATCACAACATACTTTCCGTTTGACATTAATCGCACTATAATCTAGTCGCCTCTTATTTCATCGATCGCATTGCATGCGCATGCACTCACGTATCCCCAGAACGTGCAACAATCGTGTCAATCGGGCGAAGACTTCTAGATTTTAGACAATGTCTGAAGTTATCGAGTAGATTGCTGGTACGAAAGAACTTTGCTCACTGATTGCTATGTAAAATAGTGAAAAAAAATAACGACCGTTATTTTGGACTTCACTTGCGGTGTATGTGTGTGTGCGTGCGTGCGCGCGTTGAACATTGATTGGCATCAATTTTCAACGAAGAAAACGAGCGAAATCATAATCTACAGCCAATCAATCGAGCAAGCACATTTTACTGCATATAACGATGTACACAATGAACGTATGAATAAATTGTTACTCAATCTATTTTTCAATAGATTGTTAGCGTTATTTGTAAGCGTAGCTTACTTCTCGTGCGCGAAAATGTACAATATTACTAAATTGGGGATTTAATTTCCTCCGTAATTATGAAATTTTCCTTTATTTTACCACACATTGAGCTCGACCGAACTGGATCAACGTTTAAACTATTTTTATATCTTCGTGATATGGCAACTCTTAATAACGCTATAATTCAGTTATATATTAACGTTTTGTACGAGAGCACATCCTGTAACATATCCAAGGGTGAAAAATAAATTGTGATATTATTTTTTCAATATTGAAAAATTAATAATATAATAAATAATTGCACTCAAAAATTACATTTTAATTTTAAATCTATAAATCATTGTACTGTTGATACAAATATTTGTTTAATTTTTCTTCTGTTATATTAATATATGTTACACACGCACATAATTTATTATATATATA
>NW_017299212.1:293588-294478 GCF_001594075.2 Trachymyrmex cornetzi
TATATATATATATATATATATAATAAATTTGAGGCTAATATTAAATATGAAAAATGTAGATGTGACGATTACAAAGATTATGAATATGTGGGGCGTGTTCGAAATTAGATAGCCCATTTTTAAAGCGCCATGCAAGCGGGCTTTCTCTCGGTCATACCATCCGGTAGGCGAGCAAAGGCTTAATTCGACAGGGCGGAGCTGTGTCCTCGAATCATCAACAAACGAGAAACGTTTACTGGAGCATCGTACTTTGGAAATCCAGAGCTAAAGCCAGTGACTGGAGTCCAGCACAAAGGCACTTCCACTTTGGGAGTTTAGTGCCGCATGCTAAATAAAATTCCTCGTGTGTTTCTACGTAGGAACGAGTTGAAAATCTTCTGGATAGAAATACGCGCTTTTCCGATCGTAATGGTACATTGCATATCGTATTGATTTAAAATGTTACAAGATGCCAAAAAAATAAATAAGAACGATGGACCAATCGATATTTTATAAATAATATCAATATTTTTCGCTTAAATTCACAATCATAATTTAATTTGCAAAAATTCTGTATATACTGTATTATCCGATATCCCGTTATCGATCTTTATAGTAAATGATACTAATTTTTATGAGAATTTTTATTATTTAGTTGATTTTATCTGTTTTTTATATCTGATTGTGAGTATTATACATAGAGGAAGGTCACCGATACCGACATACCACATTGTTTTTAGACAATATTTCTTAAACAAAAGGTAAAAATACAACTTCAAAAACATAAATACAAAGTAAAAAGCTTATGCTATCTTCTATCAGATAGCATAAGCAATTTTTATAATACTGTTAGCAATTTTGCAATAATTAAGTTTTTCGTAAGTTATGCAAAAATGAGCGTCTGACAAAAT
>NW_017299212.1:295030-295309 GCF_001594075.2 Trachymyrmex cornetzi
AAGCCACAACCCTATACAAATTATGAGTTTGTACTTCTTTAATTAGCTAAACAGATCATGATTTTATTAGTATTAATAAAGTGTAATAGTTAGTTTCCGAAAAATAAGGGGGTGTCACTTTAGGAGACCTATGTCAGTATCGGCGACTTTCCTCTATCTATATATTATAATAGTAGGGGAAGCCAACCGGGGATTTTGGGATTTACTCGAGCGCGTCAGAATAACATAAAGGGAGAAAGCTTGCACCCTAATAAGTACCCCCACCACATATTAAACCTC
>NW_017299212.1:295828-304969 GCF_001594075.2 Trachymyrmex cornetzi
GGGTTAATTTTCTCGCAATTACTCTGTTACATGCCTTTATGTTATATTAGTATTGAGTTATAATTTCAGTTTCTTACTGTTAATATTAATGAAATTATTGTGAATTGAATCGATTTGTCACTGTGTGTGTAACAAGTAGCATCATCATAAATTATAATTTACATAAAATGATTACTGTAAGGCGTGTAAAAGACCTAGTGGTTATTTCGTGATACATACGTGTAGAGGAATAGTAAAGCATGTTGTATAGCAAAATACAAGTGCTTTGCTTTCGTATTCTTTGTTTAGTTTGTTGAAACCCTTGCATTTTTGCCATATATCCCATCCATTATCTATATATAGCAAAAATGCAAGATTTCAAAAAGTTTATTTTTTACGAAAACTAAATATTTCGGATTTCTAATATTTTTTTCATAGTAGTAGACAGTACAAAGTTTTTACTGATATAGTTCGTTTATTTTAAACATAGTAAATAATACTTAATAAATTAAGTTTTTGTAGGTGCGGCGTATATACCGGAGTTACCCTATACTGATATTGGTAAATTGATTAAATGGCATATTTTAAACGTTACATACAAATTATTTAATATCTTTTTTTAAGTAAGAAGATGGGTGTGTGTGGGTGTGTGCGTGCGTGCGTGCGTGCATGCATGCGTGTGTGTGATTATACAATACAATTAGCTAGTTCACTTATTACACGTAAAAGAAATTATGAAATCTATAAATATAAATGTGAAACTTGATAGTAAAAATTATTTTTATTTCGATTAGAAATTGGAAATTATATCTAATATATTATTCTTTTTCACGTTTTTACATCCAGAGGAAAGTAAAATTAAGTGATTTTTTTTAAAATAAATCATGAAAAAAATTGCAACAATTTTTGCGGCAGTTTTATTTTATTTTCTTGATTTATTAAAGTCATGTAATTTTATATTTTTCGGTATTTCCGTAAAAATGTGGCAAGAAGTATTAATAGCGATGAGTTCATTCATGTACGTAATCATATTTTTTCGATCAAAAGAAGGTAAATTTTATTCTTCAAATAATCGTTCGATTTAAAGTACTATGGTACAAATGGATAATACTCTATTTGTTGAAGTTGATTTCAAATAGAAAAACAAAATTGCAAAAAAACAGAATATTCGACATTTATTTAACAGTGTGTTATGTTTCGTGGCTACAACGAAATGGATGGTAGATAGAATGCTCGTTTTTTTAGCAGCATGCCATTGTTACATATACATAGTCACTGCTACCATTTGCGAAGCGACAAACAAGTGACAAGAGATCGACAAATATCAAGAGAAAATCGCAATCATTGTTTGTAAACAATTAACGATTATTATTCTTTATGATTAATTGATTGTCATAATTAATGTTTTACGAGCGTATTGCGAATTAACGATAATTATTATATGAAGCGAAGTTAGTTCACAATTTATTCATTTTTGAAGTAGAAATAAATCACATCCAAACGATAGAAAATAAGAATTATAAATTATTATTTGCACATTTATCGATAATATATAATTATTCTTTTTTATGTTTGATTTCGATTATATCTCGATTTGAATTATTCGCCAATTTAAATATGATTTGCTTCATCTACGGATTTCGAAAGCGAAGAATGATACAAATCATAGGATAAGGATTTAAATAACGATAAACCGCTACCATTTGTCAACTCGTAAACGTGAGATTTTTATGCGTTCGAATGCATTGCGCACGCAATACTGACAATGAGTTTTGATTATATTTCCAAATGGTCCCTATCGTATATCCTACTTATTATTACCCATTAACTCGATTTTATTAATCGTATCATATTGCACTATCACGTACAGTTGTACATTCCATGTGTATATACATATAATATACAACATTATAAAACTATTTTATGCATACTTTTATTAATATTTATACTCTCATGTTTTACAATTCTTTACTATATGTATTGTGCCGTGAAAGAAACATCGAATTGTAACAGCTTCTTTGATCAATTTGAAGTAAATTTTTTAAAACAAAAATGTCAAGGTATGAATTGTCTTTGTGTAGTCATTGTCAATGGCAAAAGGGCTTTTCACGAGCCATGTTTCAAAGGACAAAAATATATATATAGTAAAATATTCTTTATTTTATTCCAAATGTCATATAAAATTAACTTTTTACAACAGGATATTACAAAAATTATATAAATGACAATCTCCCACGACATTTTCGTTCTAAATGAAATTTTAAAAAGTTATTAAATAATGTGTTATTAAAATTTGCCTACATTATTTCGCGAACACCTGTGTATATGTGCATTGTGCGAGGGGGTAACCACTTAATGTAATCGTGGGACAGAATCCTCGAAATCATTATAAAATTTATATAAAATCTCTATGTATAATCCGATAATTAAATCAAATTACTTCATAGTAGTGAAAAAAATTATTTGTAATCAAATGAAATCATGTAATCTGTGGGACAATGTTTCAGCTAGTGGTTACCCCCTCGGTATTGTGCAACGATATTTG
Source organism: Trachymyrmex cornetzi (assembly GCF_001594075.2). NCBI lineage: Eukaryota > Metazoa > Arthropoda > Insecta > Hymenoptera > Formicidae > Trachymyrmex > Trachymyrmex cornetzi. The sequence goes on from NW_017299212.1 coordinate 298,353, forward strand.
ATTAAAAAAAGGCTTTAACTGCGTAGATTCGTTGATTACTTTCGAGCAAATGCTTCTAATATAGAATTCAATTGCCTTTATCTCGGTTTAACGGAAATTTCCATGATGTAGCCATTTTCGCTGCTCTAAGACCGAACCCGCCTTCTTAAATTTATCTTCCCACTTCTCCATGCCAGATAGATTTATCTTTCCATATTTACCATTCACCATCTTATCGTCGCTTATCCCACCAACGCTCGTATGTCCATCTTCATCGCTATTCTGTCGACAGGCAAGCGATCGATTCGAGCAGTTCTTAATCCTTCGCGCGGATCTATAATATATTCTCGCGAAAAGATCGTGCATCTTCTTTTTCCCCTTTTCGACGAGGGTGCGACATATTTGCACGAGTTCGGCTGTCACGTGCCGAAATGTCGAGATTTATGCACGAATGGATATATATAGACTAGACGAGAAAAAGGAGAGAAGATGGGTGAGAGAGAGAGAGAGAGAGAGAGAGAGAGAGAGAGAAATATACAGTGAGCAAGACAGAAAATATCCGAGATTTCTCCTTCTGGAACCTCATCCATAATGGGCTCTCGTTTCCTTGCACTTTGATGATTGATGAGCCCTTGTTTACGCGCTCCGACTGATCTTCTAACCCTCCTCCAACTTCCGCCCCGCATCGTTCTTTACCCTTCCCGTCGACATTCGGTCGCTCTTACGGTTTCCTACGTCTCATTCATCAGGATGTCTACGGGATGGTTTAAACTCGTAAGAAATTACTATATCAAATTCAGTGGTTTCGCCTGAATTTGATTAATTAATTGAAATTAATTTGATTCTAGTCATCGTCAAGAGATACATAATTTATTTACCGATTAAATTATTTATTATAATTGTAAAGCACTATTATCTGTTTGATACGTTAAGCGATGAGGTTATCGGTTAATTAATCAACGCTCGATTCAATCTTCCCCAATTTTAATCGCGCTCTCGTTAAGTAGGCTATGCGCGCAAAATCTACTGTGTTTAATTAAAAGATTTAATCAGCGCGTGGCCGCATGGTCGAAGAGAACGTTTAAACAATGTCCTACTAACAACCCAAATGACATTCAAAAATTATCGCACTCATCTAGAGTGGACACCAAAATTTATTTCGCGTGAATTAATTTTATTTAGGACAGCTGCACTTTTATGTAGTTAATATCAATTTTAAGTTGAAATTAAATTGTTTGCACTTTAATTAATCTCGTAATTATATAATCGTATTAATTATTTTAAAAATTCATAATTTGTTTACGGTATAAAATATAAACTTATTTACTTATTATATATTTGTTTTATTTTTGTAATAAACGCATAAATGTAATTAACTTAATTACTTTTGCAATCAAAGATCATTTCATAATATCTGTATAATTTATTGCCAATACAGTTTGTCTTTGGTTTTAAACTGATGTTACAACACGAATACAGAGGTAAGTACAGGTACGCAAATTTCACACGGTGATCATTTGCGCTCATTTGTATCGGTTTAGAGTTTGGGTATCGTTTTGTTATCAATTATGTTATCGCGTATATTTTCTTGGGAATGTCGACAATTAACCACAATTTATCTTGTCTTATCTCGCGAGTTAAGTTCAGCTTAGAGTCAACGTCTATCTCATAATCCCCGAAAATCTTTCAAGCTTTATTCGCGGTCACCCTGTAGATAGCCGCGTGGAAAAGACTCAGAGGCTTCCTCATCCCCCATCATGCTCGTCCTTTTTCTGATCCCGTTCTTTGATTTTTTTTTCCCATTCTCATCTTTTCCTTTTATTCTTTCTTAGCGAATAGGACTTTTCATTGAGCAACGAGTGGATCTTAGGGTCTCTCCCCCCCCCTCCTCTCTCTCTCTCTCTCTCTCTCTCTGCATTCTCCCTCTCCTTTCCTTCCCCCTTCTCCCTTTCTCCTGTATTTTTGCGGTGTTCTCACTATTTCGAATGCATAATGAATTTTTCTTGTTTTCCTTTTTTCTTTTTTTAGTTTGTGGTGCTCCGCATTTCAATTCAAATGATGACCAATAATCGATGCCGCGGCTTATTTCGCTGCGGCCACACTTAATTGCTACTCTCTGCTTTCTGCAATTGGAACGCGCATCGGCATTGCTGCAGTTGTAGTGATTCTTACCACGCGGCTCTGAGAAGCGCACGTTAATTGCGGTCGTCAAGAGGCCACAATTGTTTTCCTGCTTTTTTGTGCACTCGTTCTTTTCCAGACGGCTATTATGGAATTTTTCATTCGAGGATCTATGTACCATGCAGAAGAATTTTCGCGTCTTTGTTAGAAAGAAGATTCTGAATGTGTCTTTTTTTTTAAATATTTACAAGCGATGCAGAATGAAAATTGAATTATTAAAATATTATATAGAGACGTAGTTACATGAATCTGAATAATTAAATTATTTTTTTGCTGTTGGTAACTTTTAAAAATTGTGTTGCATTTTGTGAATAAAGGTTGTATTATCTACTTAAAAAGTAAATGTTCAATAATTAGCAAATTGGTTAAAATATTGCGTAAAACTAACACGAGGTGAAAAGAGATGAAACTAACATGAAGTAAACTTTTCTATATATTCCGAAAATTTAGAAAATTAAGAAAATTAAGAAATAAGATAGAACTCGCTTCGTGGACAACCAAGTCTACGCCAACAGCGTCAAGTTTTCATTTACTTCCGAAAATGCGAAGCGCCAGCACGTAACTTCACAAAATTAAGTGCGAACAGATGCAAAGAGGAAGTAAGGTGAAATTACCAAAGTTGCATAGTGCTGCTTGAAATGAAGCAATTAAGCTTCGAATCATTTTCCAGCCAATAGAGTCTTCACGCTCGAATACAGATAATATGGATAATAAATCTATTTTATTGATTTCATCTTTCCACTCTTATTGCGTAATGAAAACATATCTCACCTTCGATTTAGATTTTCCAAGTAATCATGCATTTTCTACATTGTTTCACTCTTTAAGAGAATTATAGTTTTGACCGTCTTAATTTATAAGTAATCAAAAGTTTCGTTTTGTAGACACAGACGAGGGGCTCTCAGGGTCCTTGTAAATTCGCGTAAAATTGGACAAGGTATAACGTCTTCTCAACGCCTGTGGTAATCCACTTACTCTTATCGCGGTGATTTCGTGAAAAGGACCGTGCTTGACACTCGGCTTGAAAAATTAATTATGCATTCCATCAACTGACGCGCACAGAAGGAAAGAACAAGCGAAGAGCGAATACCGCGCCTTCTTCTTTTCTCATGCTGTCGCGTGTAGATCAACGAAAGAAAGGGTAAAACAGAGAGAGACAGAGAGAGAGAGAGAGAGAGAGAGAGAGAGAGAGAGAGAGAATCGTATTGTCAAGTGGATAACTTTGACTACCATTTCTAATTGCTCCAATTAAATTAGATGAGCTCCCACGTTACACTGCTGGAAAAATTCAAATCAATCTCTAATAACTTGAAAGTGGAGATCCGTTCGTTTCATCTGTATGAATTTATCAGAATAAGAAAACGGACTTGCATGTAGTTGGATGTTTTAACTCTATAAAATATTTTTCATATTTGGGCAAAAAAAGGACGCAAAATTTTTTTAAATACTAAAAACTCGAGGAAGAAATATGGCGCAATTATTTTGGTAAAATTGTTGCTATTTGTAATTTTGATAAATCCAATCTAGTAATAGAGTTCTCCTACCCCAATAGAGCTTTCACAGTTCTCCTTTATATTTTATAATAATCTAATATCTATTATAAAAAAATTGTATGATTTGCATTTGTATGATATTCATTCTTTTAAAGGCGTATATGTTATTCTCTCTCTCTCATCTAATTTAATTTATTCTGATTTCTTATAATTTTCCCTGTTGGTCCTCTCTTCTTCTTTTCAAAATTAAATATATCACGATTAAGAATATCGTACTATACGAATTGATAAGAGTAATTCATTATTAGGGATTGTATATGGAATGTACCTGATTTCCAAGTCAGGCTGTTTTAATGTCCTTAACAAAAAAAAAGCAATGCCAATGCAAGTGGAGTTTGATAAATTATCCACCGGAGATCCGACTTCCTTGGGAGTTTAATGAATTAAATATACTTTCTCGTCGTTATATCCAGTTAACTTATAATAAGTACGATCTAGCTGCTGGGATACGAGAATTCCGCGTCTGCGAGCAGAAGAAAAATTCGCGGATAATTACAAGAAACGTTTGCGTAACTTTGTAAGAGGAATAACGGCGAAGCGAAATGTTGGATAAAAAGGGGAGTTATCCTCTGTAATCCGTGAATCTATGCATTATACCGAATGCTAATTACTGGAATATTTAGATTCAATTCACTTTGAACTGATTACAAAGCCAAGCTATGAATTAATTAACTAATGTTATAGTTATTACAGTGTTATGCATTTCCATGTTCCATTTGGAGGAACATATTGACAACGGTTGTCAATTTAATGTATGGCTGGAGTTAATAAATGATAGGAATACAAAACGATATAACTTTTAAAGATATGTTTTAACTTCGAATGGACTGACACAATTTGTATAAAATTAGTTAATATTAATGTAGATATCATATTAAAATTTTAATGATTTTATGATTGTTCATACATATTTATTACGAGGTGTGGTTATTAAATAATGGGATTGACCACCGTAAATGTTAGGTAAGTCAAGTAGAGTGGATAGTTGCGAGTAGTTTGTGACTTTGAAGTCTCCCAAATCGAATGAGACTACTTTTGTTTCGCTGCGTTGTTTAATTTGTGCTTACGTATTATTACAAGTAGACGCTGTTTTATCGTCTCACCGGAACCATGCCGACCTTAAAAATCGAGCAACGTATCAATTTGAAATTCCTAGTTAAATTGAAAAAAATCTCATACTTGCCTGATCTGACGTCTCGTGACCTTTATCTGCAGTTTCCAAAAATAAAAAGTGCGTTAAAGGAAATCCATTTTTAGTCCGTAGAAGGGATAAAGAAGAAAACGGCAGACCTATCGAAGAGCTTAACAGCTGATCAGTTTCAATATTGCTTTGAGCAATGGAAGACACGTATAGAGTGTGTAAATAGAGGTGGGGAGTATATATTAAAAAAGACCATAATTAAATTGTTAGATTTTTAAAATAAAGTACACTTTTTATAACAGTCCCGTTATTTAATAACCACACTTCGCATAATTAACTCTTAGTACACACGTCTGGGTCATTCGTGTCCTGCTAATTTTTTTTTTTTTTTTGAAATGCTAAGAGCACCTGGCCAAATATCGGTCTTTTTTCTATTGCTAAAAAAAGTTTGGCATCTAGAGAACAAGTTTTGTGCGTATCTTTTAACTGGTATAACTCCAAAGGTCACCACTGGGTCACAAATGACCCAAAGTGTATACAGAGTGTACATTTTCTGTAACTAAAAAAAATTTTTTTTTTTAAACTTCAACTAATTCTCGGTTGTATTGCGAGAATATTTGGCGAATTATTAAAAAAAGAATTTAATCCTAAAACACAGAAAAAAGATTATTCTTAAATCAACCATAATATATTCATATATATAAGCAAAAATATTATAATCTTGCTTCAAAGATATCAATCTTGATTTGATTAAATTTGTTTTGATGCAAGTATTACTTTGCACTTAATTCAAGACTTGTTCAATTAAAAATCTTATATCAATACAAATTCAATCAAGATTGATATTTTTGAAGCAAAATTATAATATTTTTGCTTATATATTATGGTTGATTTAAGAATAGTCTTTTTTTTGTGTACCTTTGTTCTAAATGTTGTTAGTAATATTATATATTATGTTATCTGTAATGTTATAGAGAACATTTTCCTAATAAATTATAATTTTGTCTTAACATAATAGCAATAATAAAATCCATTGTTTTAAAATGTAAATGCAATATATCTTCAATTTATAGCCATTCATGTATATTAAAAAAACATCATTTTCAGATTACTCAATAACTAACTTTTTGGACAGCCGACACTTGAACTATTTTTTTTCTTATAGTTTGGAATGTCAATTTTAAAATACTGAACCTTTAAACTTTTCCTTTAAACATTTTTGTTTCAGAGTTTTATATGAAACAGTACATTTTTTCTGATTTCGTTAACTATATTTAGTTACAACAATTTATTTACAATTTGTTATAAATATATAACTACACAAATATTTTCTAAAAATGTCAAAATATAAAGTGTGACGTGACATTTTGTCCGTCACTGTGCGGACTTGTCGACGGCGGACTCGCGCTTCCTACCGGCTCGAAGGGCGAGCGCGTAGGCGAGCGCGCACGCGAGCGCGCGTGCAAACGCACCTGCGAACGTGCGTTAAAATTCGCGTCATTTAATTTACTTGGCAGATTTTATTCTTTTATATTAGCCGCTCTTTTGCGTAATGATCAAGCGTATCAGGAAGCGTAGACGCGCTACGGATCACGCTCGGCAGCTGCGGTGAAATATCATTGTATCATCGTGCCGTCTCGCCCGCCACCCTTGGAAGGAAGACAAAAGAAGGACCGGATCGTAAGGACGGCCGAAGAGTAGAGAGAAGGGCACACATCCGGGAGCCCGGATTAGCAGGTTGTACCATTTTATATCATTGCTTG